>NW_025953592.1:0-120547 GCF_022495145.1 Xylaria bambusicola | reverse complement strand
GGGGGCGGGGGGGGCTCCGGACCGGGGCTCCGCGCGTCCTTCGTGGTCGCCCGCGGGTGGGGGGGGGGGGGGGGGGGGGGCCCCCCCCCCCCCCCCCCCGCGTGCTCATACCAGATTGGGAAAGTAGATAGCGAGATAGACGCGGCAGATGAGAGGAAGAGGCATGAAGTAGGTAAACAGGCCCACACAATCTGCCGAGAAATGGGTTCAAGGATGCGGCATGCAAATGGTGATTACCAAAGTACAGGAATTACATGTACGCCGTGCTGCGAATCGGGGATTATAGGCGAGCTAGGTTTGACCCTGTCAGACTCAAGGTCTAGCCAGCGCAGTCTTCGAGCCCCGACTCGTTGTGCAAATATGAAATGCAGATGAGTCTTGATAGAAGCTTGGCGATGAATGTACCATTGACGAAATGTAGGGTCGTAGAGCCATTGTGATAGATTCGCCGTGGCATTACTCTATATGTATAAGTACAGTACTATGACTTAGGCATTGAAGCTATCGTTGCCTGTTCTAATCATGTGACCTGTCGAGATGAATTGCCGAATCAAGTCTCACTCTGGCAGGCAGGCACCGGTGGTTGATTACTCAGCCCGGTGACTGTTTCCCGTTTTCTGTTTTCTGTTTCGTTTCCCCTCCTCGACTGCCTTGACTGCCACGACTGCCTGCCTACATCAGGCTAGCCAATTAGAGAATAGCGCAGCCCATGCACGGTAGTGGCTGGAAAGAGCAACTCCCCCTTGCCTCTCGCCGCCTCTCTCTCTCTGCCTACATATCTAGCCTACCCATGTAAATCTCAGATTGTAGTAAGAGTTGCTCTCTTCTGCCTCACAAGGCCATTGACCACTGACATCGCAGATATGGGCCATTGCAGCACCTGCTTAGTCCGCGTACGGTGTAGCCCGAATGCCTCGAGAGAGCAAGTCCTGTTTTTCCGTGTGACCTCGTCCGCATACCCGCCGAGGCTAGATAATGACCTGCATCGTCCCGACAAGGTTGCCCACTCACACCGTCGACCAATGTCGCTGGCTTCATCGAGGTGAGGGGTGTCTTCCGTCGCCCGACTAGCGAGAGAGCCTTGAGGAATTGGGTCACCGAAGAGGGGCATCGCCATGCACTCTGATATACCGAGTACGGTAGTACTGTTCCCTGCAGGCAGTGTCTCGCTTCTTTCTAGATGGCTTCGGAAGCTTTCTGTCACATATACAAGACCTGGCAACACTGCCATTGAGCATCCGCCAATGCCAAGCTCGATGTAGACCGATCCTTATGGCAGAAAAGGCTGCTGTGTAGAAGCCAGATCCTTCAGATGAATACATGCCTTGTTTCTGATCGGAGACAAAGTAGGAACAATAATCATATCCCCCTTTCCGACCTCCATACGAAGTACTTCCCTTTTCCTCGCGTCCGTCAGCCCATTCATACCAAGTGGATAAACACATTGCGCACCAATTGAGTCGTTACGACTGCCTGCATGATCCCAACTGCATAACAAGAGTCGTTGACATCACGAGTTAGCATATGCTTGCTTACATTACATACAATTGGAATACCGCAGTCATCCCTGCCAAGGGCTTTTTATTTTCTTGATTGTCCGGCCCAAACCCACATGGCGAATGCCGTTTATCCCTCTCCATATGGTAGGTAACATTCAGCTTCCGATAGAAGAGGCCGTGAGAGATAGGTAGGGTTCCATTCAACTGTCGGCGCGGTGCTTGCTTATCCTTGCTTAACATGCAGCCACAAACCCGAGCATCGAGGTTGACAGCCGTCATTGGCGGGCACAATGCAGGCCGTGATGTGATGGGACGCAAGCTGCTGGTGGCATTGGCTCTCTGCAGATCGCCTATGGCCAATCACTGTGCGCGTCTAGACGCCCAATCATCTCCTCCCGGCTAGTTCTATCCTTGTCATCCTCCGCCAATCTGCTTGCCTATCTACCTACACTCAGTTGTGTGTGTGTGCATGTGTGCCTGCGCTTTCTACAGTACACTCTCGCAAAGACCCCTCTCGCCCTCCCTTGCTGCTATTTCTGATATCCCCCACTCATGTTGTTGTTTTTTTCCCTGCTCCCCATTACAGAGTAGAATCCATGTCTAAGGTTCCCCACTCGCACCCCACGTTGCTTAACCGCCGGACTTGCAGTACGGCTGACTTGCACCGAAGTGCTCTTCCCATTTGTGCATTTGTGTGCCTCTATGGAATTGATCTAATGACTGGTATTGGCTTGGCTGACGGTTGGGCCCAATGGGAGGGCAAATCTGTGCCATCACGATCTGAGCTCCCTGGCTTCGTCGTTAGCTCCGAACTCATGCATGGTGGAAGCTGTACCGGCAGGCTGCTGCCAACGTCGCCTCGTGTGATGGCCGCTGCAACTGGTCGTTGGGGTCGCAACCTTGGGCCCCCAAATGTATATTAGAGCCTGCCTATCCGCCCTTCTGTTTCCCTTTCCTCTCTTTCTTTCTTCGGCAAGCATCCAATACCTCAAAACTAGTTTCTTGTTTTCTCTCTCTTCCCTTGTTCTATTTTCTCTTTACGCCTGATCGAGCTGTGCTCTTTCTCGCATCATAATATTCAATTAATTTTTCACCTATACTCCAGAAAATCATACTCAATATTCACAGTTGCCGGTCAACTGCCCCCCTAATCATCACCGAATACCCCTAATAGAATCTAGAAACTAGTTTTCCTTGCTCAAACGAGTCCCTTGAATAACTCCAATTTTAAAGAAACGTCAATTTTTTGCGATAACAACACCAACATAATGGCGACCATCCAGCTGTCTTTCTCGCTACGCGTTTCTTCCGGTGTCAAGTCCGTCCACTTGCTCGGTTCATGGGACAACTACGTCGGTCAAATCCCCCTTTCCAAGGACAAGTCTTCTTCCAAGTCCGGATCATGGAAGGGAACTTTCCGATTTCAGGGCAACCTCGAAGCCGGCCAGCGCTACTGGTACTACTACATCATTGACGGCTACCACGTCTCTCACAACCCCAGTGAGCCTTCAACCGTCGAGCCCACAACTGGCCGAGAACTCAACATCCTCGATGTCCCCAAGGACAAGTCGAGCAAATCATCCAAGTCTTCCTCAAGCAAGAGCTCAAAGCACTCTTCTTCATCATCGTCCCGTGATAAGCACAGGTCCTCAAAGCGCGGCTCCCTTGCTCTTGATATCCCCAAGGGCCGCCCATTGTCAGTTTCGCAGATCGTAGCACCCAAGCCCATGTCTCCCCATGCGACCCGAAACATCCTGGACGCCGACTACTACGATGATGAGCACATTGACGAGCTGACTGCGCGCTTCGGAAGCGCTGACCTTGAGGACGAAGAATACATCACTGATTTCAGCACCTCGCCCGTATCTTCATCTGGATCGAGCCTCTCCTACCGATCTGGCAGCTCTTCGCCATCATCATCCCTTTCTGGCTACAGCACGCCCGCTTCAGACTGCAGCAGCTGCACATGCGAGCGCTACGGTATCACGCGCAAGGGTGACCGTGTCAAGATTGACTGCGGCGGCTCCCGCTGCGGCTACAGTGACGATGACAGCTCATGCTCAAGCTCCGGTGACGAGGAGGAATACGTATCGCGCTCCTCGCGCCGCAATGGCATCGTTATGCGCTCGTAAATGAGACCCTCATCTACGGCAGGCGAATGGAGAGAAATTAATGAAACCGAGGAAGAATTTTAATGATTTTGCCTTAATCTTGGGATTAGAGGACAAGGGTTTTAATATTTCATGCCCTGCCCACCCCACCACCGCTGCAACCAGCAACTGGAAGGCCGTTGATAGCAATGTAGCTTCTTGGCCGTTCGCTCATTTTACGGGCAGAGAGGGATCTTCGCAATCCCTTCGTCCTGTTGTTCCATTGCAACCCGCGCGGTTCAGCGCCGATAGGCTCTAGCGATAGGATCCCGCGAGGAACCAAGCTGGATCTTGGTCGCCCTCTGCGGTCCGACTGTGTCGCTAGATTGCTAATTATAGCCTGTCGCCACTGCGACCTGCGCGTCCAGCCCATCTGGGCCGATGCTGCGGCCCCCACGATTAGACGCGAACCCCCCGTGGGTTTAGTCTACATCGTGTGCTTGTTTCGTATGTTCTGACATACTGCTGTCTTGAGCAACCTTGGCTTGGGATCATTCTTCATTGTATATATTTATATCATCAATCACCACCCAAGCCAAGCGGAGCCAATTCCCAGCTTGCTCCGGCAACAAACCCCACGTCAAAGTGAGACCCACGGATTCCGTCCGGGCCAGCCACATAGCGCCAGCGATCTTTGAATTGGAATTTCCTAGACTTTCACTCACCAAGATCTGCTGCTGCCGCTTCTTTTAACTTGATCTGCAAGAATGGGATGGAGATGCATATATAAGCGCATTGAGAAAACTGGACAAGATTGATTGATTAGCTGCCGGATTTCCCTACCTTGGATGCTAGTTAGTTGTCTCTCTCTCACCTGCTTTTCACTCATGTCTAGATAAGTTCATAGATGACGTTTGAATCTATTTTACGATAACGAGAAAACCATCACACTCTGTTCTTAATAATTTTGTGACTTGTGATTGTTAAATGTGGAAGTACTAGGTCCTATTTAGATTGTAGGTACTGAAGCGAGTAGGTATGTCTGAGCCGGCAGTTCGGCAGTTAGCAGTCATGTGTAAGCGGGATTGGCGGAAAAGGCATGTCTCCCTTGGTAGCATGTATACGAAAAGACATTCGAGTAGGTATATTGGATGGAATTAAGTGTACATGATGGCAAGTCTCCTACAGCGCAAGAAATGACCTGGGTCACGAGACACGTGATAAACAGCTAGTACATCACAATATCACAATTTCACGCAAGTCAAACAGCGTTTACAGTTCATCATTTTATTTGGTACGGGATAGGCGGTGTTATCCCACTATGGCGTTCCCCTGACTCCCCGGCCAGGCCAGATTTCTCCCCTCCCTCCCTTCCTCCCCTCCAAACTAACGAGCAGTGGCTAGTCTGATATATGCCCTGCTGTAAACAAACACAATGTCCTCGCGTATCCGAAAGAATAATTCGCCATTTGAGCGCGGCTTGGTCCGCGGTATAAAACAAGGGAGAAAACAGCATTAAGCAGCAAACAGAATAATGTGAGAATATAAATACCCGATGCTCGGAGCGCGTCAGGGTATTCAGTTTTGAGATTGATGTGTATGGTCATGTCCCTTCCCGTCTTAAACGCCAGGCGCCTGTGGCATCATTATCCCCTTGGGATCAGTCGTGGTTGCCTCCTTTCGTTTACCGCCGAAACGCCGAATAAATGCGCATCGCTACTATTATACATGGATGGAAAACGTGATGATATGCATGTCTACAAGAGAATGGTCGAGAAGCTATGCAAGATTATAGTTCTCTATAGTCGCTGGGTCGCACTCTGCGCTGTCGGTTTTGGTGTCGTCCAGGATTGACAGGTTTCCGGAAATAGGCTTCATCATCGTTGTTAGGCGTCGTAAAATTGGGTCGGGGCTGTTGCTGGTTGCTGTTATTGTTGTTGTTGTTGTTGAATCCATTCATGCCCCCGTTCATATTCATGAATCCCACGTTGTTCATACCGCCACCATTCATGCCGAAATTCCCGCCGAACATGCCGTTCATCATTGCGGGATTGAACGGTCCACTCATACTCATCATAGGGTTCATCATCGGATTCATGCCCATCATGCCCATGTTCATATTAGGTTGACCAAATCCATTCATCATGGGGAAAGGCATCATGTTGGGCATTCCGCCCATCCCATTCATACCAGACATCATATTTTGCATTTCTTTGGCCTCTTGAGCACGTTGCATAGCCTTTGGCGCCTTAGGAATTTTGGGGTTCTCCATTAGTTCATCTGCTGGTCTCTTCTTGATCGCAAGTTCCGTAGTCTTAGATGTGTCATTAGGTTCGGCTGAAGAGCTAGGTGTGACAGTGGCCTTTGTTGGTGCGTTCGGTGATTGAGGTTTCACTTCGCCATTCGCTGGTATAGCTTTCTCTGGGGTGGGAGGAGGCTCAGTCTTTGTGGGAGCTGATTGTACTGCTTCTTTCTTTTCACCAGGGGATTGTGGCTGAGATTTGACTACCGGCGGACTAGACGAGCGTTCTTTCACCTTTGATGTCTCTCTTTCTTTAAGAAACTCCACAATCTTTGCGGAAGCTTCGTCATCAGACTTTAGATCATCAATGAGCACTCCATCAGTCTGGCATCCAGGGCAGATGAAGTCGCTTTCGATCAGGGCATTAGTGATGCAGTCATTGCAATACGTCTTCTCACAACACGGTGTCTTCATTGGGTCTATGAACATCCTGTTGTCGATGGAGCACAATAATCCTCTCTCTTCTAGCTCCTTGTCCTCAGCAGAGGCCGCCTTTTGTGCCTCGGCCGACGACTTTGTCTTGGCTTGGAATTGTTCCCAGCTTGCTTTGTCAGGTTCAGCAATCACAAATTCGCCATCTGCGTTAACCATCAAACCTGAAGGGGGCTTCACTTCCTCGCCATCAGCACCAGTTTGCTGCAGTGCTGACTTATCCACTGTCTTAAGAAACGAGCGAGGGATGCCCGTGGTCCGTTTGACCCGAGGGCGGTTGTCGAATTCAGGATTGTCATTCGTCGGGCATAACTGAATCCAGTGACCTTTCTGCCCGCAGCGGTAGCAGATATATCCGTTTGGAGGTTCATGATCGGGAACATTTGCAGGTTTTTTGGCACCTGGCTTATACACTGCCGTTTTCCTACACCCAATGTTAGTGCTTGAATGTAAATGGATGCATGTGATACTTACGTAGACATTTCTTCTTGTTGTGCGGTCCATTGGTCAGATTCGGCCTGAAACATTGCCATCATCTTTTCCTCCTCAGTTAGAGCTGTGCTCATCTGTGATAGGCCTGTCGTTGCGGGCTTCGTCACTTTCGTCGTGGCTTCTTTGCGACCAGAGTTTTTTGCACTCGATGGCATTTTCCCCGAAACATAGCGAGCTGCGCGACCAGCACCAGGCTTCTGTGGGGGTAAACGACGTGCCACAACAGTGGTGGACCTTGGGATAATGGTAGTATCGTCATCATACTCTATAGAGAATTAGTAGGCTACAACATAGAATCACGGGCAAGACATACCTTCACTACCATCATCTGTATAGATGGCGAGATCAAAATCTGTGCCATCGCCTAGACCACTTTTGATGATGATATCACGCTTGAGCTCAAATACTGAGATGCCAGTGCCATCGAACTCAACCCTTGTCGGCTCCTTTTGCGACTTGAACTTGAAGAACACAGAAGAAGTCATGGTGAATTATCCTAAATGTTTTGTGATTTATACTACTGTTGGGGTAAGACTGGTGAAATTGGGGCTGGGAAACCGCAACAACTATGATACGACGACGTAGAATGGCTAGATAGTTAGTTAAGTCGCTCAAATATTGTTGGCACTTGTACGGATGGAGTCGTTGCGCAAGCTAGTAAGTTTTGATAAACTTGTGGTGTGTGAAATGAGGGTATGCAACTGCGTAGTCTCTGCGCGCGGTATTTTGTTTCTTAAGAGCTCGCTGGCAATATGACATGAAGGGATGGGTATCAATTTCTGATTGTACTTCAAGAACAATGAGAGTTCACACTCTGAATAGAAGAAAAAGGAGGAATGTACAAAGCCACGGGTGGGTGAAGCCACCAGGTCAGCTCGATGAAGAACGAAGAAAAAGGCAAATTCCCTCTAATCCCAACAAGCCACACGAGGCGAAAATGACACCACAGCACCGCAAGAATCTCGTCTCCTATGTAGTCCGAGACCTCCCACCGTACCCTATGGATGCTATCACAATGCTCACGCACAATCGCGAGGAATCGGCCGAAAGAATGAGCGCGCGTTACTCTTCACGTATAGTAGTGGCTGCGCGCCAAGATGCGACCGGAGCCCACAGGCAACTACCGACTTGGGCCGCTCTGATCGGAGACGAGAGAACACGAGGCGGGTGGATCGTCAGATAATTGAAGAACGCACACTACTCGACCGATAGGAGGAACGATGTCGGTTAGCCTTGTACAAACGGTGCGATGGTCGGAAGAAAGGTGTCGTTGAGGAAAGATTCATAAACGAGTTGGAGATGGAGAGAGAAAGAGGGATGGCTGACAGAGGATGGAAGGAGGAGCGTGCTTTGAAGTAGTCAGACGCGCTAGGGCCAGAATTAGATATATCACGTGATTACACGGGTGAGTTGGGCAGATCACTGCCAGTTGCGCTGCAGCTGCCATAATGCCTACCTATGTAGGTGCGGACTCCAATGGTAAATGCAATGTATTGTTCATTCATTCATTTATTCACGTGCCTGCAATTATTTAGCAACTTATAAAGAAGTGCTTTGTATGCTATCAACCCAAATCTATTGTTATATCTTTGTCCAGTTCATCTCCTACTAGTCACGCCAATGTTATCATTAGTAAATAGGAGTTAGCTGTGTGAATATCCTGAAGTCCTCCGAGAAACGAATGAAGACCTGCTTAGGAGTTTGGAATGTTTATTCAGAATTGTCATCATGTTCAATCTCAACATCTTCCCGTCTATATACGCCGAATCTTGTATATCGACTAGCTAGCAGGACTAGCAGGGCTAGCAGCTTCCTGCATCTCTCGTCCTCTCTTGCGGCCAGTCCGCAAGTCTCGGCGCGATGTGCAGCAACAGCCTAATCCGGCATGGAATATGAAGGCAAGTAAATTGAAACCAGCTGCTGTCCATTGGAATGCCAGCATCTGGGTCCCAAGTGAAGCCTCCACACCAAGATCCGGTTGAGAGTTCAATGCTGCGCGGAATACGTAGGCGATCACGGTGCCGAGGATGGCACCGACGACAACGACCAGAGCTGAAAGGCCAGAGAGCAGCCCGACTGGAAGGCTCCACCACCTCGAATAAAGGACGATTGGTGTGATGATCAGTAGGACTCCATCCAATATGAGGCCACCGAAGAAGAACCCGAACATGATGTGAAAGGCAATGCGAAGAATGTTAAGGATGTCATTGACCTCCGAAGGGAGCGCGATAGAGGCGCCCGAAAGAAGCTCGCTCAGGATAATCTTAACGGGATTGAACCAAAATGCGAAATTCGGTTTCGAACACTTAGTGATTCCACTATCACTACGTTAGTCCACGTCGTACTTGGGCCACCACCATATCTGCAGTCACTTACTGGCCATCGTTATACCCCTCGCAGAAATTCCATAGGCCTACTTGGTAGAAATCATGAAGCCCTAGGGTTCTAGCGACTGAGTTCTGAAGTGTCAACCCACTGGGCGCCGCTTGGGGTAGGATATTGCTGAGATCTAGCTTGAAGCTGTATGTATCCCTTAAAACTGGTTTGTCGCTTGTGTTTCCAATCTCGACCTGCGTCCGTCGTTAGTCTACTGGGCTACTTGGAGCAAGAGGGGGCCTGCCTCACCAAGATTAAGAAGATTATGGCTAAGAGGTAAAAGAATGCCACGATGCCGATGGTAGTGCGTCTTGTTCGTGTCGCTCTCTTGAGCTTTGCTTCAACCTCTGCGTTCACCGGGCTCCCACTCTCCTTATCATTTTCTATAACGTTCGGTGACTTGTGACGTTTGCGAAATAGCGCCATGGTGGGCTACTCCGAGCAGTCGGCCCCCTCGAGCTTGCAACCGCGAATGGCTCGGCTTCGGTCTGAATTTCGAATCTCTGAGCCTCCTTACGAATTCAAAATGGTGAGAGGATATTGTGGTGTATTCTTTTGTTTTGTTTTTTCACATTATCGACGCCATTCAGGAGGGGAACGAACATGGGTTGATGCAATGGATGTCGCGCCAAACACCCAGACCCTGATCTGAAAATACCTGGTTGAAATGGATGACATGGTGATCAACGGACTACCATGGCCATTACGGACTAACTTAATTGTACGAAACCCTCTTACTCATGATGGATGTACATGGAGGTACCTGGCCTCTCACTCGTGTACACTCCCTGTTCAGATGTATGTAATCAGGGATGTAGTGGGCTGCAGGTGTACCTGATCAGCCTCCTCAAAGCGATAATCGTCATCACATATTACAACCTAAGCAGATACCTACCCAAGTAAGCACGAAGTCTACCATGCGCCACAGTAGTCTGCTGGACTTTATTTCCTTGATTGGGAGGGTGAGATGTGAACGTAATGTATTCTAACCTTACCTGATTTTTGCGCCGTAGAGCTCGAAAGTGCGTTAAGGTACCTAGGTAGGGGAAAGCAGTTTCAAGAAGTGCCGTGCTTCTACATATCTCTATGACTTGAATGACTTCGAGTTGTTTTGATGATACGGTACCGGTAACATATGCCCAGCTTCAGCACCGCCTTCAGCTAGGTAGCAGGGTCAGACAGGGTAGATCGGCCCCCGGCAGTGGATGCCTAGCCACTAAGTCTAGAGCCTCGTAAAAGATTGCCGCAGGGGATTACAGGGCATCTGCGGGCCCCGCTATGAGCCAATCGCAGCGAGCACCAAAGGGAGACTGACGTAAGTGGGCGGAACCCCGAAAAACCTCGCAGCCGATCCTAGCAGATCCTAGTAGATCCCAGCGACTGGCTTCGTTTGCTGACGCGTTTACTCTCTGCACATCGTGCTGGCGAGCTGGGAATCTGCTGGGAACAAGCATGAGAATCAGCAGCACAGCACACACAGCACACACAGTACCTACCACAACACAGCCTTCGTCGCATTACTCACTAGCAGAAGGACTAGCCGCGGCACTTTCAAGCTCAGACGTCGGCCGGGGTCAGCGATCCACCCGGAAGTACTCAAATGTACTCGTAGTCACCCCCTTCTGCGCTTCTGCGCTTCTGCGCTTCTGTGCTTCTGCTGCGCCCTCGTCGAAATCAACGGCTAATATTGCCGACAGTCTGTCGCTGGAAAATCATTAGGTAAGTCTACGTGGTCACCAGCTAGACTAACTTACGGTAGGATATGTATGGTGAGTATGGCATGTGTACGTACACATAATTGGTCTCGCAGATAGTGAACGTTAAGTGCCAAGTGACCCAACGACTACCACATCCGGTTCAGTCAAAGTCCTGTTATGAAGTCACGAGCGGGCTTCGTCTTTTGGTCGTTCCCGTATCCGCCAACCAGCTTTACACTCATTCCCTGAGAGATACGATCTGGTACTGTTCCTCGCATTTATTGCTAATCGTCACTCTCGTTGAAGCGACTGTGCAATATGCCAAACACTTGATCCAAATCCCTACCATATTGATTTCCGTTCCACCAGTTCACCACCGTTCGCTGTTTAACTTCCAATGGCTTTTCGGCTAGGAGCGTGGTGGCTCCTCGCTGTTGCGGGCACGCTCGCTCAGATCACCATCACCGACGACAGAACAACGCGGACTGACTCGACTCTGAGTTTGACCGAGGGCACTACACCCACGAGCCTCTATCAGTCCTATACATCTCAGCGAACACAAGAAACCGATAGCTTCGCGTCCTTCTCGGATAGCACCGGCTCTGTTATTACAGACAATAGTACACAGTCGATAACAACTCACTCGACATCCAGCAACTCACTGACGCTCCTCAACGGTTCAAACAAGCCGGCAACAACCGGTATTTCCGGAAACGCCACGTCGACAATATCCTCGGCGCCTGCTGCAACAAACACGCGGCCCTGTAACAATTACCCCGAGTTCTGCGATCGTAAATATAGCAATATCACTGAGGTCGCTTGCCACAACTCGCCATTCATCACAACGAACAACATTGCCGCGAACCAACAATATGGTGTAACGCAGCAGCTAGACGATGGTGTGCGCTTTTTGCAAGCGCAAATCCAGTGGCCAAGCAATGATACCAAGCCGCACTTCTGCCACACAAGCTGTGACATTCTAGATGCTGGTCCAATCACAGACTGGCTGACCAAGGTGAAGAATTGGGTTGTCGACCATCCTTTCGACGTTGTCACTATTCTCCTGGGCAATGGAAACTAGTAGGTCAATTTATCTTCGTTCTTAGTACTACGTGTGTAGATGGCCTTTGCTGATCATGAATAGTTCGACACCTGACCTGTACGTGCCATACATTGAGCAGTCAGGCATTCTGCGATATGTATATACACCTCCCTACGCTCCAATGAACTTGAGCAGCTGGCCAACCTTGACCGATATGATCTTGGCTGGTGAGAGGGTGGTCATGTTTATGGACTATATGGCCAACCAGACGGCATATCCCTGGCTTCTTGACGAATTCTCCCAGATGTGGGAAACGCCTTTCGATCCGATCGATACCACCTTCCCTTGCACGGTACAACGGCCACCTGACCTCGATCCGAATAGTGCGAACAATCGGCTTAGCCTCATTAATCACAATCTCAATACCCAGCTCTCAATTTTGGGCGTGGACCTACTCGTCCCTGCTCGCACATCACTCAACGTCACAAATAATGCAAATGGAACTGGTAGCCTTGGGCTTTCCGCCGAGAAGTGCCTCAGGCAGTGGGGTCGCCCACCAAACTTTCTCAATGTTGACTACTACAACTATGGAGGCTTCCCAGGCTCCGTCTTTGAGGTCGCCGCTCAGATGAACAACGTTACATATAAGCGACCGTGCTGCGGTGTGCCAGCTAATAGTGGTGCGAAGGGCTTTCCCAGCCGAGGAGCCAACATAATGTATCCTCTAGCGGCACTGGTATTAATCGGCTTATCCATGTAAATAAATATATTCGCGATCGATAATACTTTAGAATTTGTTTTATGCTTCAGCGATAATAGGTACTTAGGCATCGGACAGCCGATGGGAATGACTGGCATGTAGAACAATACAACAAGATAGAACTTTCATTTATTTCTTTTCCATTCTTGGTTGAGCATTATATTATTCATTTTTCAGTAGTCCGTCCACCACCGTCCGTATCCTTCATGTTGAGATACTCTTTTGGGTGCTCTTTCACCGTTCGGAATGGCATGTTGATACTCACCTGGTCGTATGTCCATGCCCGAAAAGCTAAATGAAAACGCATGGGTCAACGTCGAATCCGTAAGGAAGGTACAAGGTATCGCGCTATTAACACCGGAGGAGATTGTAAGAATCTCTTTTCAACACGGTCGCCTCACCTGTACACCTCTTCAGTCAACTGATTGAAATTCCAAGTATTCTGTCGGTTGCGGTAGACATCTGAGTTATATTCTTGCCGCGAAGAGATATTTCTGAAACCATTCAGAGACAGCATTTATCGCAAATAAACCATTACGAGAATCGTCGCCGCAGACCTCAGAGCGAGAAGTGCCCTTCTTGTGGAACTGCTTCTGAGACATACTATGGAGTTCCTCTATCCCCCCATCGGCGACAATATCCGAGAACAAGGCCACTGTGGCTAATACCACCAAGTCATTCTCGACTTTAGTGAGCGATCACTGTCATGAAGGGGGCACCTAGTTTGCGTAGCACTCGATGGTCTGGGTATATAAAAGCCCATATGATGTCCTTACTGAAGAGATACGTGATTTATTCTTCGGCTCCCTCGTGATATTTCTCTTTGGAGCTTATGAGAAGACACCGTCGTTTCTTGTGGGTGTTGGAGCAATGGCCCAGTCCATGTAGTATGCAACTGGGTTTGAGCCCATTTTTCGTCCAGGATGCGCTGGTAGACCCCCTGAGCCACGGCTCTCATACCATTTCTACAGTTATAACATCGTTCAGTGAAGTGATAAGGCTTAATGGTCCCAGAGAGACGTGGAATCCCTGGTTGTCCATGGGAACCGAGACAGGGCTGAGGATTGTAAGGGGAGAAATTTTTAGTGTTGTCTTCAATCTGATATTTGAAACTCACATGGCTGAGTCCACCTCCAGCTATCTAGTGAATGACCCAGAAAGCGAGGACATTCAACCCTTGTCTATAGAATTAAGGGGTATATCCCAATCGGTCGCTATCTAACTGCTCCAATCACCATTGGACATTAAATCCGGCAGCACGCCAGTATCTTGCTTCTTCAATTCGCTTTCGACATCCCAATCCTTATACACGTGTCCCTTGGGCAGATTTGTGTTCTCAAACGGTGCGCCCGTCTGCAGATGATCGAGCGCGGCTGTGAACCGCTCCTGGGCATATGTCTCCGGATTATGTTGCCAAATCCAGCGACCAAGACGAAAGACGTTCTCGAACGGATTTTTCCCCTCGTCGAGAAGACTCATATCAATGTGATGTAGTGTATGGCGTGTTACGATGCCTAGCTGCTGGATCACCGACACGCGCTGGTATCGCAGCTTCGTGTGCACTTGAGTTGCCCATGGCACACGGCCTTTGCCGCCCTGGTGGAGGCATTCCGCGAGTGATATGCCGTCTTCCATTGCTTGTGTAGCTCCATTGGCCGATGATGGCAGAAAAGCGTGTGCACTATCACCCAGCTGGATGATGCGACCTCCTTGAGACGCCCATACGGGTTGGGGGTCACGCCACGTAAGCTTCCAGTCGATAAGGGTGTCTGCAGGTACTTGCTTGACAAAGTCCATGATCTCGTCACCCCAGTTGGTGCGCTCCCTAAGTATCGCGACGAGGTCCTCGGCTGGGATGGTGTTGCTCCACGATTCTTTGGCACTCCCGTCTTCCTTGTGCGTAAATGCAAGGCCTACTTTCTCGTGTGTAAACAGCGTTATGAGGTGCATGTCTTTGCTGCATGGTACATTAGTGATCGCTTTTGTGTCGACTTCACACTTGTTTTACTCACCCAGCGTAGGTGCGAACCTCGGGGGTTTGCCCGGGCTCAAGTAAAAGCTTAGCCCCTTTTGAGCCGGACGCAATGAGACTGGGACTGAATGCGCCTCTCATGATTGCGTATCCACTATCCACGAAAGGCACTCGACGGCCTGTGACAATTTCATGAGATTTGGTACCAATGCCTTCAGCAGCGACGACAACGTCACCTGTGAAGACTTCACCACTCGCCGTTAGGACACGGGCCTCTCCGGAAGAACTGTCTTCTTCATAACTGATGGTCTTACGGCCGTAATGGATTGAAATACCTAGACCTGTAAGGCTCAAAGTCAGTTAAGCTCACCATGAGCGCTACTATGATTTCTAGGATTAATATGAAGAGCTTCGAGATGACATTCCAGCCCATATGGCAATTGTTGCCCTCTTATGTAGAATTCTTGAGATATAAGAGAATATAGATTGAGTCAATTGGCTTACGATTAATCTGGTCTTCCATCATATGAATAATCTCGGGACGGAGCTTGATGAAACCAACAATTGGAACATCTTTGGCAGCATGCGGCGCAGCTCCAGGACGATTCCATTCAGGAAATTCGCTAACGAGCTTATTCCCAGCTGGATCACACCACCATAAAGGTGAATTCCACGAACTCGCATTATATTCAGCAAGCATCTTGGGATAATAATGCAGTGTCGACAGTGCGGAAGGGCCAATGACGAAGAAGTCGCCCAGAGTGGACGGGTTGTCGTTCTGCTCTAAGATCTCAACATCGTTGCCCTTGCGCCAGCATTCCAGGGCAGAGAACAAACCGCCTATCCCAGCGCCAGATATAATGACTTTGATGCCCGTACGAGGATAACGGCAGATGCCGTCAACGGTTTCGACTGTGTCTGAATATGAGGGTAGAGTCATTGCGACGTTGCCAACTGCAAGAGTAGGAAGAACAATGGTAACGAAGCGTTCAGCAAAGTTGACGCTTGCTGCCTTTGCTATGAGAATATGAGCGTGTGCAAGTATAAATGCTAGAGGGCCCCGAATACATGATGCTCGGTATGCCAGATATATATAGACATCGTGTTTGACGAGGGCTGCTGCAAGCCAGCCCCGGCTTTCCCGCAGTATGGCACCCGCCGAACTGTACCATCTTAGAAGTCCACTTAGCAAAAATTGAATCCAAATTTGAAACCTCTAATTGAAAGCTTCTTCGAGGGCAGTAGGTAAACCCGCTCAATGCATGACCAAGGATTCGTGGTATGGAGGGTCTATTAGTGGAACATGGGGTGCCATACCGACCCATTGAATTACATAAGCGACGGCGCGCGAACTAGGGAGATATCGACTTTGGCCAATGTCGACAATCGCAGGCTTATTGACCAGCCCATTACTGATGTGCCAGACTCTCTGCCGATATTGAGAGTGCGTGACTGTCTGTTCTCTGTATATGGCATGATGACTCGATCCGTCAAGCCGCCCCTATCGAACTCGGATGCCGGTCTGGGCGGACTGTTGACCCATCTGCCGGACTATGGGGTTGTGATTTGCAAGACTTGTCGATTTGCTATCCAGCCTAGTGCTTTTTCTAGTCATCTCCAAAACCATCATATCTTACGCTCCAAGCGTCGTGATATACTAGATCAGCTGCGTTCGCTGCGCTTAACGCCGCCTGAGCGCGTCGGCGTTCCAGCCTCAGACTCGCGACCCGTTCCGAACTTGCCGATTCTCTCCGGCTTCAAGTGTGATGCCGCCGAATGCAGTTATGCCTGCACATCCGTCAAACGCATGTGTCAACACTGGAGTGATATCCACGGCGAGCCTAACTCAAAGGCCATAAGATACCGTGGCGCGAGATTGCAGACATTCTTCAGGGGAAACAAAATCCGCTATTTCGAGGTCGAGGGGCCGAAACACTTGCAATGCTGGACCCAGAAAGAAAGTCAATTGGCCTTCAAGAAAATCAACTCATTGTCGCCAAGTGACTTAGTGGACAGGGTCCCGGAAGATATCCAAGCACCACTCTTAGATCACCGGTCTCTCCTGTATATGCATCATTACACGCGGCATTCAGGTTTGTTTCTTAACAGGGGTAATGAGAGCACGGAATTCTGGGTAGACACAATCGTCCTCGAAGCTGAAAAGCACCCGTTTCTGATGTACAGCCTGCTATGCATTTCGGCCATCGAAAAGGCACGTAAGACTCCCAACACTGACGAGAGACGCAATCACTTGCAGGCGTCTGCCTCTTATTGCGCCGGCGCAATATCAGGATACCGCACTGCTGTGTCATCACCAACAAGAGAAAATAGTAATGCGATCGTAGCATGCAGTCGACTTCTTGGTCAACAAGAGGCAGTACGCGACCTAATCAGATTTCAAGATAATGGTAATCATCACTTCACAATAGATGACATTATCGAACACCTCGTGCTACTTCGGGGTTGTACCGACTTGATGATACAACTGCAATCTACCCTGCCACCAGACTCACTCTTTCGTCTTCCTGATAAGGTCAGAATTGGGCTAAGGGCAATTGAGGAACATGATACCAACACCATGCTTTCGAATCCAGGCTTCATTCCCGCTGATACTTGGCTGGTTCTCAATATGCTCGAAGCTAGATTGAAGGCTGCCGGACTGCTGCCAGCGAGTGAGGCTCCTATGATAAGACGTGCTATAAACTTGCTCGCCTATGCGACAGCACAGGCGTATGGCGCTCAAGACGACGAGGTCGGCTGGGCAGGCTGGAATGCCGTTGAAGGCTGGCTTCGCTCGCCTCTTATTTCCGAGGAGCTCCTCCCCGCCATGAGGGGGCTCCGTCCCTCTGCACTCATTGTGTTCATCTCTTGGGTAATGATCCTACTCACAAGAATAGAAGGGACATATGACTGGATGGCAGGCTTGTCTGCGTGGTTTGTACGAGTTGCAGTCCGAGTTGCAGATAATACACAAATGGAAACTCTGGCGAAGCAGCTGTACCAGTTCGATTGAACTAAGTGCTCATTAGAATGATGTAGCAAAGCTTCAGCGCCCACTAGCCCAGCTACGACAAGGATCTATTGAGGTTAGCCATATGCCAACAGAACACCCACGATCATGGACGTATCAGACACAGGTAAAGACGGAATATCGCAGCCCATGCCTGAGGCAGCAGTTTTAACATTCATTTTATTTCTTCTTGTTCTTGCCCTCAACCCAAATTCCACCCAGTGTTCATTTTATGGGCAACAGAGCCCGCAGAGGGGGGTTTTGGGGGGTTCTTGATTCGGATTGGTCTAGACGCCGCTTTGGTGGAGGTGGCGTTATGTAGCACAACTCGCTGCATATCGGCGAAGTTCTGTTAGGAGAAGGGTGCAAATGATACGCATAATCACATGAACAAAAAGAAAGATGTCACTGAGAAAACAAGAGCATCTCTTTCATTTGTTGAAAATCATTGGGTTTTGCATTTGGAATTGTCGCACGTAAAATTTTCTCCTCCCGCGCTGACTTGGAAAAGCCAAGGGGAGCTTTCGACAGGGCCAAGTCAGGTCGCCGATGAGCCCGACCTACGAAGTAAGGGTTGCTGCATGTAACCGCAACCCTCCTCTCAACAGGATGCTACCCTTTCTTACCAACTGCCGCCCGCGGGTCCGTGGGCATATTCCGCACAGATGGCTGGCGGGCTGTGGCTCTCTCGTCTGACTGCGAAATACATAAGCCAGGCTGTGCGGACGGGACCAACAGCCACTTCAGCTTTCCTTTCTGTCTCCCCAATGGGTCGGCTCAATTGAGAACCAGAGTGTCCGACGGGTATATTCTTCGCAGATGCGCATCCATCGCTTTTCTCAGTAGTATCGATGGGATACTGATGTACCGTTCCTGTCTGAACTCCGACCCCGCCCTGCGTTTCCATGTCGAATCATCAATACTAGTGATAAGGCTAGGATCCTGTGGTATACCCCCTCCCTCAATCCTCCAATGGCGGCGTCTCTGTTGCTGCCCTTAGCATTCCTCTCCATAACTCCCGCTCTCAGCGCCGTGCCCCGCCCCGGCGCGGTCGACGATGCGACACTCCTCCCCTTCGCCGGCTTCGCGCCGCGCTGGTATGATACAGAAGGCATGCCGGCGGTGCCCGTTAGTCCTAACCCGCGACATGCTGTGCTAGGCGGCCTCGTGGCAAGAGATGCCTCAATATGCGACCCGGGCTTTCACAGTTGCGTGGAAGCGAACGGGCCGGCGACATGTTGTCCGAACGATAGGTACTGCTATCTAGACGAGCATTGGGAAACGAAGTGCTGTCCGCTCGGCGTGAAATGCGACGGCTCGCTGTGCGCGGCCGATGAACTCTACTGTAACCGGACGTCGTCGACAACTATCCCCGTAACTACCACCACGGGTCGAGGGAATGACAACACTGTAACATCTTTCGTTTCGTACACGACCTTCGCGGCGTGCTGTAACCGTGCGTGCTCTGGGGAGCGGTTCTCATGCGAGAAGGCGTTCGGCGGCCAATGCTGTTCCTACGGGTTCAAATGCGCGTCTATCGGTTTATGCATTGCGGACCCGGTCCAGTCCACAAGCATATCGGCTTCGACCACGGCCCCTGATTTCCCGCCCGGATGCACCACCTCGCAGTTCTCATGCGCAGAGACGGACGGTGGCGGGTGCTGCAACACAGGATCCATCTGTACCTACCAGACCATCGGTGCTACTACGTCTAAGGTATGCGCGCTGGACCCGTCGTTTACGAGTAGCAGCGGCGGGCTCCCGAGTGGTGCAAAAGCGGGCATAGGGGTCGGCGTTGCAGTGGGGGCCGCGACCGTTATCGCAGCCGTGACGTGGCTGTGTATCCGACGACGCCAGAAGCGGTCAGGGACTACTGGGACGAACGCCTCGGCGCACGAGATGCGGCAGAGCATGGGGGCTGGCGGAACGGAACGCGAAGACGCAGGTGACTCGCTCCTCGTAGGCATTATGACACCGGGGCGCTCGCCGCTCACAGAAAGGGGCACCGACTGGGCGCCTTCGCACGAGCAAGAGCACGGACGCTACCACTACGGCGATGTGAGAGCGGGCCCTTACAGGGATCGAGAGGGCGACGGGCAGATGCCGCCCAACCCCAGTCTTGCTACCACCCCTCCCGCGGGCTCAGTACCAAGTGATGGTGGTGGCCGGTTTGCTGCCTCGATGCCGTTTGGTCCTGATCACATAAGGATACCGGTGGAGATTGGTGGGGCCGAGACGCAGAAAGAGATGGCAAGGAGTGAGGGAAATGGGCGCGTAGAAGAGATGCCAGGTAATCAGGGAGACTCTCCCGAGGGTCGGTTTGAACTTATGGGAAGTCTGGGAACGCCGTCGCCCTTGAATCCTGATGGAGAGGTTAATCCCATGGATAAGGGACCGAAGTGATACAGATAGTAATGTGATGAGAAGATAAGATATCGGGGGAACGTAGCGAATCTTTCTCTAATGTATTATTTTGGGCGGGTTGTATCTACAACAACACACCCACAGCTTCAGACGAGCGCAAAGCAAATAATCTGAAAAACATGTAACTCTATCGCTCTGCCTGTTACTTTTCTGACTTGTATGGAACATCAACCCAGCAACAAAACTTAGAACAACTCCTATTCGCCGAAACACCATAACAAAACGCCAGCCTACTAGTCTCGTGAGACAATATGCACAATATGATCGTCGATCTGACGATGATTCTCAGATCCAGTCTGTTTCCTAGCGCTTCAAGTGCAATGAAACCAAAGATAGCGCCAAGCGAAACAAATAAAACATCCAAACCAAATGGAATTAGAGATACAGCTCCTAGCCATATCGTTGGCAATATGCGCACATTCAAGAAACAACGCCGTTGAACAAGGTATTTTGCCGTAGATCCTTAACCAACTCCTCGACGCTATTAAGATGTCGGCCTAGCAAGGCTTGTTTCTCTTCTTGGGTGCGGGTGCTACTCTCGCCAGCGGACCGCGGTCGGCCGTCCTCGTCTCTGCTGCCGCCGTTTGAAAACGCTTTCGCGAGCTTGCTGGGACTGCGCTGTAATAACCCTGGCACAGAGTCGCGGGATGCCGCGCTCGGGATCGATGGAGTCTCGGGCATCAGGTAGAAGTAGAGGAACTCAATGAGCTTGAGCTTGACATCGCGACTAGTGCCTCGAGAACGAAAGAGCGAGGTCACGGCAAGTAGACCATCGAGGCTCTCGAATGTTCGCGTATTTTGGGGCGTGTCAATTAGCGCCGTAACGAGTGTGAGGAGAGTGGCTGATTGAATGGCTGGACAGAAATCGGGTTCAATGAGGTCGAGGAGGAGCTATTTCAGACGAGTTGTTAGCGATAACTGACTTTGCCTAAAAACATAGAAGGACCCGTACATTCATATACATCTCTCGTGAGAACAGGGCTTTGCTGGGCGGATGGAGCAGCATTACTCCCTGTATAAGATCCAGCGCATTCAGAATAAGCAGGTCGTTTGATCCATCACCGCCCTTTGCGAGTAGACGGTCAAGCGTGTTCACAAGTCGAACGGCAACATTCCATTCAAAGCCCTCCTGTAGCTTGAAGAATTCGTAGAAAGCTGGATCATCGGCAAGTTCGCTGAGGTTTTTGTAGTTGGGAGGCGATTCCTGTTCCTGTCCTGGATCCCTAGCCATGGAGGCGCGGCGGTCCCTGCTCGTCTCCTGTCGGGACAGACAAATGTTGGCTAGAAGGCCTTCGACCTGGCGTAGACCTTTTCGAATCTTGCCGTTATCGTATGACGATAGATTATCGAATGCAAGAGAGAGTAGGTTCTCCATGTTGAGTTGGTAGTGACTTGTTGATTTTCTAGAAAGGTAATGAATTGTACAGGGAAAAAAAGGGTAAAATGCCAAGATGAGCTGCGGATCAGTCACCGGCGAGACTGTTAATACAAGTAGAAAGAAGGGAAGAATATGAGGGTATCACGGACAAGTACCGAAGTTCCTGAGAGAAAGCATGGGGAAAGCTGGCGTCGAGATTCGAGATGTAGGAGCTGGCGGACCGTTTGCATGAAACAGCTGGTTAACACAGCAACGGTTTATGCACCCCGTGCACTGGGAGCTGCCATAAAACAGCTCTGCCGGCACAAAAGGACACTAAAATGCCCCGCTGATCCGCCGACGTGGGGTACTTACATTAGCGTACAATAGGCCTTGTTAGCCACTGTACGGTACTTAATCAAATACCATGCCTTTTGCGAGATTTCCCATCAATTCTAATCATCATCATCCCTACGTGTATGTATATGGGTCTTGTTAGCAGCTCTATGGTTGATGAAACTGTGCTGATCCTGCTCCAAGTAATGACGTGTTTTGGAACAGTATATACTTCAATAGGGAGATCTAGAATAACTCTCCTGATGTACGTCTCTGCTGCTTCAGGGTTGGTTTAGGGTCTTACATGTATGTTCGCTGTTCCAACAATCCCTCACCAGAGATTGCTTTTTTGAAAATTACTTTTCTTCAGACTGTTAGTTATCTCCTTGAAGCCGTGCTTTGAGTGTCGTATCCTGCGCAACATCGGCAATGATTATGGCCAGTCTGTCGTCGCTGGTGCTACTTTCGGGCCAAGGAGGGGGGACGGCCGGCATATGATTTGCTCACCACTCATCATCAGTCGCCGGTCCGGTGCCATGTCAGAAGATTAAGTAGGTAACAGGTAGGTACTTCAGTAGGCAGCTTGCCGATTCAGACTAACCTGTAGGTATATATTATTGGGATCCTTCTTTGTGAAACGCCGTCGGTCATCTCTACCTTTCGCCTACACGATCCCCGCCGCGTGTCCTTCTCCAAATCTCAATCTTCATTCTTATATGAAAAGCTACTTTGGAAAAGCTACAATATATTAGCCCTAGTTCGCGTAGTTGTGGCCTCATTAGTACTTAATCATCCCGCTGCGTCGGCTAAGACACTTGATTCGCCGCCTGTCTCCGCCGCACCGCTAATATCGCGGCCTCTATCACATGCCTTGACATCCCAGTTGCGACATTCGGCTTGGTGGCTTGGATCGGCTGCAGGTACTTGCTAGAACAAGCAACCCACAATCAGCCAGACTCATGACGGCATTGACTGCAAGTTGCTCGATAAATGCCAACCTAAGATCTGGTCATTGCGGAAAGCGGCCTGTCTAAGTGGGAACGAGGGAGTCTTGGTGCTTTCTAAACCCCGCCATTCTAAGGCGGCTGCCTCGGAGCCTGTGATGGTGGCGGATACGTTGTAGGTAAGTATCTGTCTGACCTGCATGCCAACCCAGACTCGGGCATTATCGTGGTCGCATTGGCTCACCCACTATCTAAAGCCTCCATTTCTACTCCCTTCTCCGGGTTTGCTGTTATGAGGCAAGGCAGCAGCTACACCTCGTCGAGTGAGACCAGCTCACATTGCAAACTTCCTTCCTAGGTATGTACCTACCGACATAGGTATGCAGATAGATAAGTACTTACATAGTACCTACTTATAACATCAGGATGTGCTAGGTATCAGGCTAGGTACCAGCTACCTCACTAGACCGCGTGGCCTAGCAGCCCACCCAAGTATTCGGATCAGGCACGATACCAACACCCAAGCGCAGTTAGCCGAATCGCAACATATAAGGTACGATCCATGATGGCTGCGGCCAACATCAACGATGGCATCCACGCCCACGGCAGTGGCCCCAACGCTTCTACTATTTCTACTACTCTGCCCTCACCCAACCGCATTCCTCCCAGGACCTCTTCTACCAACTACACATACAACGCACTTGCACCCCCTGCCAGGTCCGTTCTTCGACCTGTTCTAGAGTCCGACTGGTTAGCACAAAGTACTCATACTCACAGTCATTCTCATCCTCATTCTGATACTCACGCTCATACACATCGTGATAACCCTTCCACCTCGCATCTTACCCAACAGCACTATTCTGACACCATGACGTCTGCCGACTTTCGGGATCCCTCGCGGTATGCGACAGAGGATTTCGACTACCTCGCACGCAAGACGTGGTCTGAGAAGAAGGAGAAGGTCGTCCTGGCTCCTTTCAACTACCTGCTGAGCCAGCCAGGGAAGGACATTCGTTCCAAGCTCATCAGCGCCTTCAACACCTGGCTTAACGTGCCCAAAGAAACACTTGATATCATTTCCAATGTGGTAGCTATGCTCCACACGGCGTCATTGCTCATTGACGATGTCGAGGACAATTCTGAGCTGCGGCGAGGGCTACCCGTAGCGCAACACCTGTATGGCGTAGCACAGACCATCAACTCCGCCAACTGTGTATATTTCCATGCGCTTCGGGAACTTTCGAAACTCAACAATCCAATGGCCACGGCCATCTTCTGGGAAGAGTTGATCAACCTCCATCGCGGGCAAGGGATGGATCTGTACTGGCGAGACTGTTGTATATGCCCTTCCGAGGACGAGTATCTGGAAATGGTGGGCAACAAAACAGGTGGACTTTTCCGACTAGGCATCAAACTTATGCAGGCTGAGTCCAAGGTTAAGATTGACTGCGTGCCACTAGTCAACATACTGGGCATCATATTCCAGATTCAAGACGATTACCGTAATCTAATGAGCACCGAATATGAAGGAAACAAAGGCTATTGTGAAGATTTGACAGAGGGCAAATTCTCATTTCTCATCATTCACAGCATACGTGCCGATCCACTTGATCAGCGTCTCAGCAACATATTGAGGCAGAAAACGACGAGCCACACGGTCAAGAAGTACGCTGTGGATTACATGAAAAGTACCGGTAGCTTCGAGTATACCAAGAAGGTCCTCGAGGTACTCATCGAGCGGGCAAAAAAGACCGCGGACGAGCTAAGCAGCGATGGACAGAAGAATAATGAGATCTATGAAATATTAGATAAGCTCACAGTATAATGCCTCTTCTCCGCCCTACGCGTTCTCGAAGCTTGATGCCGAGTTTTGGCATGCCAAAGCTGTGAGTCGATATCGCAGGTATCAGCCAGGACAGAATTGCCAGGAGTCTCACTAAGAATATCGAAAGAAAAATCCCACCAAAAGAAGAAAAACATCCTCGATAGAATTTTCGTCATCCAGGAGTCGCGTGCTTACTGGCGGGGAAATGTATAGGAAGGAATACCCTTTTCTTTTTTGGTTTTTCTCCAGCAGTTGCGAAATGTTCAAGGCGTGGAATTGGATTTTGGGCGATTACCTTCTCCCGATAGGATCACAGGTTAGGTTTTACTTTCATAGGCTTAGCATTAATAAATGAGCGATGAGCGAATGAATTACTACATTTACGACTTGGCTTCAGCTCATATATTAACATCTAGCTGCCCAACCGGTCCTATGCCTGTAACAGTGGTCTCGTTTTCATTGTGAATACACTTTGTGACATGTGAAATGGCATTGTTGATAAACTGCTCGAAATTCATGTCTAAGATCACGACGCGTTTACTACCAAATGATGGATCTACCTAACCAAAAGTATGAATAAGGTAGTGTAGTAGATGTAGGGCTGAGGGGCTATACTACCGCCAAACTCCTGCCAGTGCTGGATTCTTCAACGTGGCTTTCCCTCCCTTTTCAATAAGCTGGTATCCCGGACCGCACTTGATCGCTTTTCACCGGAAATGCTTAACACGTCTAAAGGTCTATTGGGCGAAGCCAGTAATGCCTTACTATCATAACGTTATCTCATCCCTTTGCTGTATTTCATTTCAGAATTTCCGTTTTCTTATTGTTTCATAGCCGCTCTTCACGCCGTAACCTTAGCGCTAAATTTCGAGGCAGACTTGTCGAAGAGGTCGCTCTTCTCCTCGAGATCTGTGAGCAAAGCGTGGCGAGGCGCCGTCTGTTTCAGGGAACTGTATTTTCAGGGATCTTGTCAGTCTATAGCTGTGCGACTTCTGCGCAAGGGATGATGGGGATGGAAAAGGGATATTGCGTACCTGGTAAGCTCTGTGGCGTCCTTGCCCGTAATAACTGTCAGCACCATCAAGTTCGCTATAGCATCCGCGTGGTCGGGCTGCTTCTGCAGTGCCTGCTCGAGAGCAGCTTGAGCCTCTTCCACGCGGCCGAGGTGGATCTCACAGATCGCTTGCGAGACGAGAGTTACGAGCGATGATGTTGCGGGGGCTTGGGCTAGTTCTTCGAAGACATAGAAGGCTTGTTGGTATTTCTCGCCGCCCTATAGAAGAGGAGATATGGTCAGGCTCTGGGGTTCAGTTCGGGATGAGATATAGATAGATAGGTAGGTGGGATGTAAGAGATTGAGTAATCCTACCTGCCGCAAGCCGACCCATGACTCTGCAAGGTTCACTAAGAGACTATCCTGAGC
Organism: Xylaria bambusicola; assembly: GCF_022495145.1. NCBI lineage: Eukaryota > Fungi > Ascomycota > Sordariomycetes > Xylariales > Xylariaceae > Xylaria > Xylaria bambusicola. The sequence goes on along the minus strand of NW_025953592.1, from coordinate 94,566 downwards.
CCATCTCCGCGCGGCTGTTACTTCTTTGATCGCGAGATCTGTGCGGTTTTGCTGGAGGTGGATTTGTACGATAAGTGCTGCGGCATCAACTGTACGCGAGTGAAGTGTTAGTCGTATTTGTTCGCAAGCTTATTTGGCCCATGATGGAAAATCTTGCTCTTCCCATGCGAATAAGTCTTCTCCAGCTGTATAAGAGCCAATGATGAAAGACATGTACTCACGACTACCTGAGTGCTTAGACAGGAGCGCAAGCGCCTCATCCGACTTGCCAGCTGCCTGCAACACGATACCTCCGAGAACCTGGACGGTCTGATTGTCACTCTCGGACTGCGCTAGCTTCTCAATGGCCTGCGCGGCCTCCTCTGTCTTGCCGAGAGCAGACTGTGCCAGGGCAGCCACGGCAGCGAACTCAGGCTCTGATGTCTCGCCCTTCACATCAGCGAGCACCTCCTTAGCCTGCCCCAGTGCAATGCGTGCCCTCTGTATAAGGACTCGCGCGGGGACCTCGTTCTCGGCTGATAATGATGATGTGTCAAAGTCGACGACCTCTTGGTACTGGCCCTGGTGGAAATAGTTGTGGATGTTGATTAGCTCGCCTTCGGCCGAGTAGGGATCCATGATGGGCAGATGGTCTGGGTCGTTTCGTTCGATGCGTCAGGTGGGATTGGATTCCTTATCTTGTGAGGGTATGATGCGATTCGCTTTGTGTACGTCTGATGATTAGGTACTTTCGAGTTCCTATGAATTAAGGGGAGGATTCGAGCCGCTATACGTTGTGTAAACCATCTGGACAAGCTATCTCATCTGTACACCGTGGAGCTACGTTGGTGGGATGTCAAGCCGTGCCAGCTGTCAACATCAAGTTGCGGCCCGAACCGGCTGGTGACAGAGCAATGCTGCATTGAACAGCTAGCTCAGGCTGCCCTATCTAGACACTCTAGTACTGGATCAATTGAGGTTTGTCAACAGTCCTATATTCAGGTATTATTCTTTTGAATACAAGTTCATGGCACTGAGGGCGCCGAACTCGCCATTTTCAGAAATCTCGGGCTAAGAAAGGTATGAAGCAACACGAGTAGTGTTGAGCACTGCAGCTACCTTGCGGTGTGTTGCAATTCCCCAATAGCTCCAACTACCCGCAGATTACATGAATCCCCTCTTGGAACTAATAAGTTGTGAGAAAAACGAGGAGCGCCATATTCTGTCGTCAGTGTGTGAGCGAGTGCGCGACTAGGTAGCATCATCATGGACCACCGAAACTCTCTTGTGTCAAGAGCAGTCAATAACACCATAAAAGGACAACACCTAAGTAAGGGATCTAGATACAGTTCAAATACTAGGGCTGCTCCTGGATTCTAAGCATTTCGGAGGTTACGGGTTTGAAGGCAGATAGGTTTAACGAAGTGGGTGTCTGCATGAATTCCCAACAAGATGAAGTATTACATGAAGGTTCGGACGTTAGACTGCTTCAAACAATCACTTAACCCCATGAACGAAGCACACTTGCTTACCTCAGCTGTGTGCGGCTCTGATGCTCTATGATTTAATGCTATTACCTATGGCGACACGCGATACTGGCGAGGTACCAATTTCACGAGCGCGCGAATATTTCCCGAACAGCTGCAAAGGAATTTCGCCGTAGCTAGCAAGACTGTAGCTGCTGCATCCTACAAAGCATAGTATTGACAACTTTCCATCGACGATTGGATGAAAAGACATACAGTAGGGAGCAGGCATATGAATATAGGATCTACGTACGAGATTAAGGCAAGTGAGTCACTATGATGCGTGTGCAGATGATCAAGCAAACAATCCCGCAGACGAGGCCGCGGGTAACATGCACTGAGCCGGGAGTTCGCGAGCAGGCGAAGTGACTTTCGTCGGTAGGATAACTGGGCCGTGTTGCATTAATGGAGGGCTAAAGAATAATCTGGTGACTTCAGAAGACAGTCGCTGAAGGATGACTCTAGAGAGGAGAGGCAATTCTAGAAGGCGCTGTTGCCCGAAGAGCTGGAGAATGGTATGCTTGAAGGGGAGAATGGGCAACCCAGAGGAGTCCTTACCTTGCGAGGAGGGCGATGTGCAAATTTGGTGACTCTCCCAACTCTTCAGGAAGCCACGCAAATTTGCACCTAATTCTGTCCACTCAATAGGGAAGGAGGTGATGTCATGGACATTGCTTGTGACAATTGACACAGAAGTAGGGGTAGAAGCGGAAGGTGCTCTAGACAGCGAAGTAACAGATTTGCGTGCACTTGCCTAGTCTAGGTCAGAGAAACTAGGAGAGGGATTTTGGGTGTAGAGTAGCGTCGAATCTCAGGAACTGACGAGCAAGAAGGTTTCTATCAGTCTTGTGACTGCCTCACAGTAGTGGAAGCAATATTCCGAAGATTCTCTAGCTATGGGAAGGTGCTCGCCTCTTGTCCTGCCAGTTGTGAAGGAAGAATTTCGATTGTGACTCTAGCCCCCTACAAGGGTGTGGAATGATGTTACTTTTTCTGAAGATAGGTGGCGCTGAGTCCAAAGCTCATGCCCTTGCCAACTAAGTCTTGATAAGTGAGGAGAGACAGGTTAGCATAATTCATTTCGTATAATCTGAGCAACCGGCGTGCAACGGCAAACATAGGGAGATTAGCTAGCTATGGGGAAAGGAAATAATTACCTGATGTGCTAATGAGTACGATTTCGAATTTCGCAATTCGCGGGCGCCTGGAAAGAATCCATAAATAAAGTCTTATCCCGGCTCGGGGTCACAATATTCTTTATTAGCTGTGACCTACCCAGAGTGGCAGTAAATGACCAATCTTCAATGTTGACCGAGACGAAGAAAAAAAAAAAAAAAAAAAGTCTTATTGTGTTAATGAAGGGATCACATCGGCGGTAGCGGATTGCGAATAAGACCACATGTCGGAGGGTTGAATATGATGAGATCGAGAGATCTCCATGATGAGCTGGAACTTGGCTTAACACACGACTAGGCAGTGACTTGACATTAAGTAGAAAGCAAAGTCAGGAGGCAAGGGTAGGTGATGCTAGCGACTTTAGGCCTTGCTGAAATAATAACTGTTGATGAGATGGAAACCATCACAACTCTCAATTGTTCATGATGTGCTGTACCTCACACACACATGGCACGGTGATTACTTCGGGATTCTGACGCCGGCCGGCTGACGAGGAATCAAGCGTATGCCTTAAATCCGCTATTTCCTACCCGTATTATTTGCAGTATGTAATCAGACAAAGAATCAACAGTGAAGCTGTATACCATCTAGGAAATGTTCCTCAAATCTTCAACCATTTCATTTTCAAATAGCACTCTGGGAATTGATTGAGTCCGTGATAATCTCGCAATAACTTCGTCGACTCCAATATTCAAAGTTTTCGGTTGTAGTCTATCTCAATGATCCCAATGACTTCCACTAACCCCTTATCTACCAATCCAGTTGGCCTTGGCCTTATGGCAATGACATGGTGGGTAAAGCAGACACATGACAAGCAAGCTTTTGGTACCATGAAAGCGGCCATCAGAAACGGTGCGACATTCTGGTCAAGTGCAGCCTTCTACGGCACTGCCGATCCAGCAGCGAACCTCTCCTTGATACGTCGCTACTTCGAGAAGTACCCAGAGGACGCCTCTAAGTCCATCAAGGGATGTACTGACCCTAAAACGCTTCAGCCAACAAACAGCAGTGTTGCACGCGTGCCAGTGTAGAAAATACCCTTCGCATCCTGGGTGGCGCGAAGGATATCGACATCTTCTCCCCCTCACGCTCTGATCCTAAAATTTCAACTGAGAGGACCTTCACTGAGCTCAAAGCCCTTGTGAACGAAGGAAACATTAAGGGGGTCGGCTTAAGCGAGGTCGGTTCCAAGACTATCAAGAGAGCGCACGCCGCTATCCACCTTTGTGCCGTTGAGGTCGAGTTCTCACTCTGGAGCACGGAGATTTTGACCAACGGCGTCGCGGCAACCTGCAAGTCCCTCAACATCCCAATCATTGCCTATTCACCCCTGGGGCGCGGCTTTCTCACCGGCCAGCTGAAGAACCTAAGCGACGTCCCAGCAGGCGATGTTCGACTACATTTTGATGGCTTTCAACCCAAGGTAGGTGATTATAGCTGTTTCGATTGGTGTAAATCCCAAAGCTAGCCAAAGGTAGAACTTCGAGACGAATCTAGAGCTCGTTAGCAAGCTCGATGCCTTTGCTGGGAGCAGGGGCGTCACCACTGCTCAGCTGGCTCTAGCGTGGGGTTTGGCCAACTCAGATTCAGCCGAGTGTGGTACCATCGTGCCGATTCCGGGTGCTACAACTACCCAACGTGTAGAAGAAAACACGAAGATAACCGGGCTATCTGCAGAGGATAAGGCTGAGCTTAATGCCATTGTTAACTCTGTCCCGATTACTGGTGGACGATATAACGAGTACCTGGAAAAGGGGCTGTGGGGCTAATAGGGGGGATGTTGTATGGATACTTGTAGTATGTTGGGCAGCGCAAGATTCAAACGCATCATGGTCAAGTGATGTTAGCACAGCATACATGGAAGCGAAGAGTCAGGAAAATCTTTTAGGGTATCTAGACATGAATTGATGAGTTCGCAAAGAATGGCTTGGGAGTTGTGGCAACATAGCTCTTTATGTGCCCGGAGTAGATTCTTCATGGGGAGTGTTGGCTTTGGTTTGAGACCCTGCCAGCACGCTCTCGTTGCTATCTCCTACCTAGGTATAGATAGGTGATGTCCACTAGAATTCAATTAGGCGCCATTTCGCCCCACTTTGGAACTTGTTCAGGGGCCATTGCACCCAATACAGATTTCCTCATCATCAGGGGCAGCACACAGCTGATCTATTTCTGCTCAAGCGAACATATTCGGGGTTCATTTGTTCAAATAGATAGCGAATGCTGTTCTGCACGCACGAAAATGCCTGCTTCTACAGTTAAATAAACGCAAGGAGCTTGGTCTTCGTGTCAGTCACCCGGAAAGGCATATTTGCTAGACCCCCTTACATGTCAAACAGTTCTTTGGATGCGTCTCGGGGCTATATAGCAGCTATATGCATCATTTCATGTATTCAGCTACCTTCGAAGCCTAAAAGAGTTTAAAATCTAACTTCTCTCAGCTAACATTACATGGCCCCTTAGACAAAGCGTAAAGTACAGTCGGATTCATTACTGCTTTGAACTAGAGAACTATATGATGAGTCTAGCTTAGCATATTAAATAGATGATATTATTTTATACTATGTTAAAACTTAGGCCTCAATAGCGGTTTAAATTGGAAGGCCCTGATAATAAGGCTAAAGGGCATTAGACAAGAGGACAGCACAAGTATTAGATCTAAAGAAGGTACCACATGTGTTGACTGAGTATCAGACTACTGAGAGATAGCTAAAAAAAATGCACAAGATAGAAAAGGCTGAGGTGGAGAGAAACGAACAAATGCTAGCAGGCCTCAGGGGTAAACCTATGGGCAGTCCTTTCAGGCCTCAGAATTACCTTGTCAAATTATAGTATGCGTGATTCTCATTGTTTTCATCATGTGAGTGAACCTCTAGTTTTCTACGACCATTCTGTAATAATGTTACCTTTATCTGGGATGTATGACCCCCTTACCATTTTCGAAGGCTGCACAAACTAGTGTCTGTAAAACGTCAAATAGGCATCTCCTACTGCTTTCTTTAGGCCTCGTACCTGTCTTTAGTGCCATCTTTCAACTGGAATAGAAAGAGCATTCAAAAACGTGTCACCAGGTGCACACCAGCCGCACACGGCACAGGTCGTGTACCAGATCCTAATCACAGCAGGGTTCCTTCCTCTATATTACTTCTTGGATCCCGAAGTGATCTTGTTGAGCTTGTTAACGACGTATTGTGATACTAGATCTAAGAATCATACACTCTACGTAAGAATAAGGGACTGACAAGAGGTATGGTGCTTGACATGTTTGTGGTTCTGCTTCTGCTATTCATCTTCTGTCCAAGACTCACCCGGTATCCCCTCACTATTCCCCAGTCATGACGAAGTAGGAAATGGCAATGCTAAGGTGTCCTCTCCCTCCTGTGGCTCGCCGTGCCTGTAGCTCTGAGCTTCAGGTACAATGGGCCTACCAAGCCGCAGATGATACAGTCAAGCCGCCCATTTCGTATCGTGTCACCTGATCATATTGGATTTGTACCTAAGTACGCCTGAGTACGTGTTTGCACCTTCCATCGTCGTGGAAACTTGTGGAGTTGAGGAAGGAGGAGAATGAGAATGTAATTTGTGGCCTTCTGCTCTTGTAGACCCCGTGTTCCCCTCTTCTCAATTTCCACCCATTCTCTCCTTTTCTTCCTCTGTCCATCTCTCCATCTCTCCATCCCCATCTATTCCTCTTACTATTGGCCTCTATCACCTCTCTAAGTAACACTCAGCACGTAAAGCATATCCTCTAGCATCTGATAATCTCATCATGGCACACAACAGACCCAGCCCTCCCAACTCGAGTGATTCGGATGACAACATTGGAGATCCTTTCGCCTTGTCAAGCCCTTCTTCCAGATGGATGGACCATGACTTGCAAGCCACAGTCGAAACTGCTTCAGATGACTCATCTCCATCAGCTGGGCCTAGTTCACGCCGACCCATGGAACCTAGCGAAGAGCGACAAGGTACCCAACCCATTCCAACTCCCCAGGGGGGACGTCGATCTCGAATCCCGCACTTAGAGGAACCTGATGACACGTTCCTGTTTGATGCGATTGAACAGAGACGCCACCAAGAGCAAAGGGAAATAGCCGAAGCAGAAAGACTTCGTCGTGCGAGACAAGAGACTCATAGATGGCAAGATGAACAAATCTACAGCCAGGAACAGGCTCGTAGAAACGGAACTGGCGGCGGCAGAAACGTCATGAATCATTCTACTCGCAATGATGAGAATCTCCCGCCCCGATTCGGTGTGCTTGGTGAGCAACAAGACCTAGTCCCAAACTACCACAAAGTTGTAATGCAGCCTTACGCACACCAATATCCTCATACCAATGTACAAATTGGTTATGACGCGGGATTTGAGAAAGGAATCGTGGAGGGACGTGAGACGGGATTCACAAATGGGTACGGTAGAGGATATGATCATGGATTCATGGCTGGATTGGCGAAGGGACGTCAAGAAGCACCTGAGACAGCTCAAATTGAGGCCTTCATCACTGCCTACCAGAAGGGTTTTGGAGATGGTTTCGAAAAGGGGCATCAAGAGCCGGAATCCAGAAGACGAGGTAAGCATATGAGTTTCGCGAGCTTCTACTCAGAATGTCTAACTTGTATCTAAAGCATCTTTCAGCGGCACTAGCCGCCGTCCAGACCAGGGACAACCAAGCTGAACCACGGCCATCGGATTTTGTCGCCGCCATGTCCCTCAATCAGCAACATGTCCACATACTTCCCCGCCCTGATCGCTAGTGTCCTCGAGGCCATCCTACCCTCCCTATGTCTGCGCCTTACCCCTATTTGCCTGAGCGTCGAGAAGGGATGCAGTCACCTTGCTTTGATTCGCAGCGCTTGATTTCGCCAACAGCACGATTTGTACTGCGAGTTTCGGAAGCAGTATCTTATCGCAGACAAACTAGCTTTTGCCCACATGGTCGATGTTTTCTTTATTTCCTTAATTTCCTAACGTTCACGTGTTGTCATCCTCGGGAAGGTCAACTAAAAGTTCGACTATGGGATCCTAGTCATGTTTTGAGATGGACCGGCTTCATGTAAGCTCGCGCGGAAGCTTGCTAGTACTTCCAGCCCAGGTCGAGAATATCCTGCTATCAGAGCAGTTGAGAAATGGAATGGTTTCACTTCGTATAGTCAGACTAGCTCTAGACTACATCGAATGCCACGATTATTAACTTTGGGACATTTATTGAACTGGTGAAGGCAACTATACAATCAATCAATTGCTTGTGTTGTAGATCAATGTAACTAGGTAATCAACTTAATCCTGTAGAGCAGCGCTAACCTGCTGTTATCAGCTTGCTGGCACGTCTCTACGTGTTCTAATTGCCGTTGACCTAGCCAGGCTATTCAGAAACCTCCATCGAGAAGATCAATAACAACAGGGCGGGCTAACGATATACGTAGAATTGGCAGAGAGCAGCCGCCAAGCTTAGGTACCCTCTACCCCGCGGGATTTGAACCGCACTAAAGGGGCCAGCCACTGCAAACCGCTCCCTGGCGAGAATCCACTTCGCGTCTTCTTTTTCGTTTCTCGTTTCTCGTGTCAACTTGCCAGTCTACATGAGCATCTACGTCGAAGTGTGTCCGGTCTGTTATAGTTTTACCTACCTATGTTAAGCACTTATGTCCGCTCCCCCGGCACGGCGGCAGAGTCCTCCCCGGCGACGACGAGCCTGTGCGTCGTGCGCGAAGGCCAGAGTTCGCTGCGACTACGAAACTGGCGACAGCTGTAATAGGTGCACATTCATTCCTTATATGCTTTCCTGCGTGTATATCTATGTCCTTTGTTTGCATGAAGGTGATGATACATGAATGCGGATTTCAACTAAAGTGCAGATCCCATAGATGTCAGCAAATGCAGCTTTCATGCATCCCCCCAGCTACCCAAAGCCTAAGAAAGCCGAGGCAAGTGAAGCCGAAAGAAAAATCGCAAGTGATTCTACCACATTTCTTATTCGTATCATAGTACTGATACAAGTCCAGTAACACTGCACATGTGTCCACGGCACCAACCCGGGGGCGCCGTCAAAACCTCCTAGCACACTCTAGAGATACGCCGACAAATAGTGCATCGAATGCCGGGCCCGTAGCTTCCAGTAGCAGTCTAGAGCAGCGAGCTTACAACATACCGTTCCATCCTAGATCGTTGCCACTGAAGTCATCTAACCCTAATCATCCGCCACCAAGCCCTGGGTTTGGAATATCGTGGGAACAAGCAGAGAAGGCCCTTGTGGAGTTTACCAACCTTTTCAAAGCTCACTTTCCATTTGTGATACTAGAGCATGATATCACAGCTCGTCGGTTATGCACTGAAAAGCCCCTGTTATTCCGAGTAATACTCATGATCGCAACCGATTTCACTGCCTCCAAAAGTCGTGAGTTAAGGAGAAGTGTAGACGCCTGGATTGGACAACATATGCTAGTCATGGAAGAGCAAGATATAGGGGTTCTTCAGGGTCTGCTTGTTTACATCCTCTGGTACTCCTTACCAGTCCAATAAAAGATTCAGCCGATGCTGATAGATTGACCAGGACAAGCCCTCAGTTCTATTCCGATCACAGGGCGACACAATTACTTTACCTTGCTATTGGCCTTGCACATAGCCTTGGCATCACCAGGTGCCTACTGATTTTCCCCAGTGCGCGCTGACCACAGCTGACTCAAACGCTCCCAGAGAGACTGTCCCTGGAAATGAAAAAGCTAGGAAAGAAAGTGAAATTAACGAAGAGCACCGTGCCTTTCTAGCTTGCTACTACATTACATCCTTGTATGTGCCGACAGCCCACAATGTACCGAATCCTGAATATTCTCTCGCTAACCATCCACTCAGCAACTCTTTGCAGTTCTGTCGACCTAACCCGCTCTCAGATAGCTATGTTCAGCATTGCATCGACTCACTTGAGCGATCGTCAGAGTTCGCAACGGACTTTCTCCTTCTTAAACTAGTCAAGTTTCGACAGTTAATTGGTCGAGTCCCAAGCGTGTATCAAGGCATTTGCGATGGAAACTGGTGCCGGGAGATTTCAGAAGATGCTTCCGATGAACTGCGAAAAATTACAAAGGAACTTGATGATTCTATGTGCGATATAGCCTCCAATCATCCCAAACTCCGTATGCCACTCATATCTCTTTGCTTTCACTGCATCCATACTCATTTGAAAACAGTGTTGCTTTGGAATCTCCACAATAGCGCTATTGTCCAGCTGCATCTGCCCATGACGTATATTGCCCCAAAGAACGAAACAGTCTGCCGCATACAACTAGAGTGCATGCAACACTGCCTTCGAGCGGCTCGTGCGTTTGTCAGCAGAGTGATGTCTTTCAGTCCCGATGCGATGTTGTACGCTCCTTTCACCACACTCGCCGATGTTATGTTTATGCTTATCGCTAGCTCACGATTGCTTGTAGTCTGCATAGAAGGTTGGGATCTCAAGGAAGCTCGACGAGCCATGAATCTCAAGCCTGTGCTAATGGAATTGAAAAATAAGTTGACCGCAGCAAGCAAGGTTAGAGCCGCAAGGCTTGCGGAAGCTGCAATGGCTAATCCGTCCAGCTACAAACCAGACGGGCCAGATGACGACAAGCACAATCGGATTCACGTGTCCATAAAAATGGTTGAATGCATTGAAATTTGGCTTGACAGCCAGGGTTGCTTTCTTTCTAGCGACGAACCAAGCCAGAGCCAGGAGGGTGGCGCTGATAAGACGCAATCACCTGTGCCTGATTTTGCCAGTCCCCAAAGTCCTTTGTGGGATTTTACGTACTATTTCGGATCTCTTGTAGGAGTCGACCGAGCTCTAGCCTCGTAGAGTAGACCTGCATTTGGAAACAATAGCATTTGTTATCAGCCCTGAGTTCGGCGCAGGGACCAACTGAAAATAGGGTTTAGATTATCAGCATGCGTTTCTTCTAGAAGAGCAAGCTCAAGTGGTATATCCATAGACTACAGTCTAAACAAACACCTCATTTCTACGGTCTTTATCATCAAAAACAATAACTTCACTTCCCTTAAGCTTCTCGACTTCTCCACTAGCTCAAACACCTACTTGTTCTAAACAAAGGTTCTTTGTCAAGCTTGAAATAGTAACAATCGGAGTATCTCTGAAGCCTCGATAATGAATTGTTCTTTCTAGCCATGTAATTCTCTTGCTTAAATTCTTGCCATGTCTGTGTGTAAGTTAACGTACTATTGACACACAAAACACAACAAATTGTCACGGTCATCACCATTGGCGGGGTAAACTAATTTTCAAAAACGCACCAACTAAGGAGTATAGCAAGCAAGAGAACAAAATGTGTGTGATTGAAGTCCTACGAAGCTACGGCGACAACGACGAGCCTATTCCGGATGACACACCCACCTCAGATGACAAATTCTGTCTCTTCGGCATGCACTGTTTTCAGGTCCAGCACACTCATGTCATTTTCTTAGATGGCGAGTTTGAAGTATGCCCGGCCTGCGATATAGTTGAGCTCCTCCCGACAGCGCTTTGGTCCCTTAACGTCTCGGGGTTGACCATTTCTAACCCGTTTGTTTGGGAGAAGCGAGCGCCACCGCTAAAAGCTTCGGTCGAGCTCTGGAACAAGACGGCGCAGAATGAGCTTACCAAAATCCTTTCTGAAGATGATCTAGACTTGAATCGGTGTAAGTTTATTCTTCATTATATTTTAGGGTTGCCGCATTTTATCGAGCGGGTGCCATTGCTTAAGATTTTCGGTGAGAGCATAGGCACTTGGTGTGGTTATGCTGGCAGTTGTGAATTGAAGGAGATTGCAGAAGATCATGATTGGGATGATGAGTTTGATGCTGTTTTGGAGTATGCTTTTAAGTCGCATATGGATGAGAAGGTGGCGATAAAAGAGCAAGGTTAGAGGAGTTAGGGTCATTAAATATTTGTCAGATTTGGTTGTTGCATATGAAGGATAGGGAAGCATGTATGCATATATGGTGGCGTTGGTTTTAAATAATGTATTTTAGTTATTTAAGGTTTTATTACCAATTCATCATTCCATGATAGACTATGCGAGCCCACATTCTACATCTAGACTGCATTATAGCTGTCTTAGCTGGTGAAGAGTAGTATCATGTTTCGCTCTGTTAGTTGACTCAAGAATGCGTTTAGCAAAGTTCTCAAGGCACATCTCCAATGGTAAATACTGAATTTCTTTATATCAAGTCTCTTTTGCTTCTGGAAAACCTCAAAGTCACGATAGCTTCAATAGACTCATAATGAACTCCAGTCCAAACATCTTACCTCTTCTTACTCCTCCAAGCCGTATATGAATTGTTTATGTCTAACTTATCATAGACTTTACAGCTACTTGTTGTTGTTACCTATCAGCTTATACTCTCCGCAACCGAAGGGAATCTAGCGATCATCAGTTCTTCTAAAGCCGATTATGACCAGCTTAAGCTGAATCAATAGTATGTGGCCGTCTTGAAACCTTGGCTTTGGAACTCGGAATTGGATGCGCTCCAATCTCACGCGCCCAGCCCTATTACCCGAGTTCTTTTAGTCCAAACGCCGAATATTCGAGTAGTCTAACCAACCTAGTTATGCTTCTCCGCACTCATGGAAGCTACCGTGGTTGATGCTGGTCCCGCTCCGGGGAATATCACATCGCTCCGTTCGATTTGGGGTTAATGCGGGCTGCCCCGGTGCCTTGGCTTGGGGCGCCAATAGCCTCGACGACCCAGAACAGCGCTTATCTGGTACAACAGCATTTATTTCATGGATTAGAATTATATTGCACGTGGAGTTACTGAGTTGCATCGTCGTAGATGACAAGGGGTCTAGTGCGTATACATTTGTTTATGCCTTGCTTTCTCCCCGCGGCAAAAGTGCTGATTATCCACCCTCTTGGGTATAAAAGCCTGAGTTTATGCCGGGTGGTGATCCCCCAAAGATCATATACATGAAGGATACACTATCATAATACTCAGGATTCTGTTTGCGACGGTAACCTCGAAGAATCATGCGACCGCTCCACAGTGTCATCATCAGTCTCACAAGACTTTTATCACTACAAGTGTCGGCAAGTCCGACGCCGGTAGTGAAAAGACAGACCGCGACAATCTCCAATAAAGTTATATTCTCGCCGCCCACGAATGCCGGATGGGTAGACCCCCGCGTGCTTTACCCTCGTACTGTGCAGCTGACATCCGGTGCCTTACTTGCAACTTGGGAGAATTACTCCCCAGAGCCGCCTCAGGTATACTTCCCCATCTATAGATCGACAGATGAGGGTGCGACCTGGACTGAGATCAGTCGAGTACAAGACACAGTCAATGGATGGGGACTACGGTATCAGCCCTTCATATATCAGTTGCCAATTGCTATTGGAAGCTATCCGGCTGGCACGCTGCTTGTTGCGGGCAATAGTATCCCGACAGATCTTAGCCAGACTAAGATCGACATTTATGCGAGTAGCGACGAGGGTCTCACTTGGTCTTTTATCAGTAGTGTGGCCAGTGGCGGTGTAGCCCGGCCGGTGAATGGAGAGACGCCTGTCTGGGAACCCCTCCTTATGTGAGTCAACTCACATGTCGACTTTAGTGGCTTCTCGTTTACAAACTGATGTCTCACAGGGTCTACAACGACCAACTTGTCATTTATTATTCTGATCAGCGGGATACCAAATACGGTCAGAAGCTTGCTCACCAGACAACAACTGACCTAAAGTCGTGGGGCTCCCTCGTGGATGACGTCCATGATGATAGGAGCTACGGGGCACGGCCTGGCATGCCTGCTATCACGAAGCTCCCGAATGATGATTACATCTTCGCTTATGAGGTATTTTTCTTAAGGTCCATCTCATAAAGGCCTGCTACTAACGTGTATTCCCACGAAAGGCTTGCGGAACAGATGGATGCCGAGTTCATTATCGGCTGACAAGCGACCCTTTAGAAGTCATATCGGCACCCAGCCACCTCCTTAAATCTACGGCCGGCTCTACAACCACGAGTTCGCCGTTCGTGATCTGGTCTAGCATCGGCGGAGCCAACGGCACTATCATTCTCAGCGGAGGCAGCACCTCCAACATCTTTACCAACAAGAACCTCGGTGACCCGAATTCTTGGGTAGAGTACACTACGCCGCAGCCCAATGCTTACGCGCGAAGCATGGTGCTCTTCCAAGACGATGATAGCAAGATGCTGATCATCGGGGCCGGTCATCTTCCACCTAGTAACACGAATTATGTTAGCGTGAGCGTGATCGACTTGGTAACTACGATGAGCCTTTGAGGAAGATGCAGCGGCACTGTTTTTGATTATCTGTTCCCAGAATACTGAAGCGTATAGTCAAAGAATCGAGAGTCTTCATATAATTCGTATCATTTTCGAGTGATTTATAAGAGAGTCTCGCATATATATGGGAAGGGCATCGATCCGAGCCGACTCGCCTTAGCATAGAGGCTTCAATACAGTTCTCACATTCAAAATATTAAATGCCCAAAAGGGGGATATTCTGGAATATGCTGAATTGCAAGATCAAATGCTTGTACCTAGGAGAGATTGCTTATTGGAGGGTATAATATACCCAACATTTGGCAGCCTAGAATGAGCCGTCCCTTAAACTGAACTATGCTTTCGCAGAAGATGAACGAACAAAGAGATTATGTTGAATTCTCTAGAATGATCTTTATTTTGACCAAGACATACGAACTTCATTCTAATGGACTTTTGACAATCTACAATAGAGGGTCGTATGAAAGAACAGGAATATGAGGCGTGTAGGTTCAACAGGCTAAGAATATTTAGTGTTATAGACAACTCTAGAGTATTCTAGTAATATCATTCTTTCGAGAATATCTCACTTTATTTCCAATAATAGTAGCTCATAAGTATGGTTGAGTTGTCAATATAGTAGCCTGGCTTAGGTTGCCCCTTACCACAGCTAGCTGCCTGGTGACTTGTATTATGTAATTGTCACAACCTAGAGTGCAGTCATATCATAGAAACCGAATGTGCTCGAGGGAGCCTCATGTCAAAAATGATGCCTTAGGAATACAATGACTGGGAAACGGCTGCGATGCGCGTTTGGCTTAAAACAAGTCGCGTTCTCTTCCTCACAGGACCTGGATTCTTTTACTACTACCACCGGATCTACACCCATACTCTAGCCCACAACCCTTCTTAGCATCACATTTTGAACAACATCTAAATACCAGTGTAAGTTGAAATTTTTCATACTTTATCGCAGTCTATCATCTGAAATAGCCTTTACATGTTTCTTGGGGGCGAATCTCCTCATTACTAATACTTGCTTTCCTAGTCGGTAATTCAGAACCTCAAACTTGACTAAGGCCTACCATGGCTTCAGAAGAAGATGGAAGTCATTTGATTCCAGTATCAGAGCTTCAAAATTCGTCACCAGATCAACAACAGGCAACTCTGAACAAATACTTGTTACTTCAATATCTACAGAATCAACTTCCTCTCTACGACGCTCTTATCCCACAGCCCAGAGCACTATGCAATCCTCACTTCCCAACCGAGAGCCCCGACTCCGGGTCAAGTATGATCTCAAGACCTCTGAATACTCCTCAGCCAATAGTCCAGATGGGTCCAAATGGAGTTCTGGAACAAGTAACATGGCCTCCAAACCAGAGCAATTGCCCATCAGCTCATGACCAACCTGTCAACATCCCAGAGGAACAAAACACAAGCGTCTGGATCACCAATCTCCCACCAACATGCACATATGCCGAGCTCCTCCTCAGCGTGCGTCACGCAGGACACACTGGCAAGATCTTCGCCACAGTAATTCACCCGCCTCGAGGTAACCACGCGACGTCCGCGGCGAAAATCGTCTTCTTCGACGTTGAAGGCAAGACTAGACTGCTATCATACGCAGCATCAGGCGCATTCTCCGTGAGCGGATTTCTCCCCAACGTCATCCCCAACCGAAACCGCACGGCGGCCCGCTTGCCCAGCCCAGAATCCCGCGTTCTCTTCATCTCAGGCCCGGCAGAAGTGGTGAATTGGGACTTTCTCTGCGCGGAGTTCCAGAAACTCTGTTCTTTCGACCTCGAGTACATTAGACAACGTGTTGATAATAGTACCGGCAGGGTGACGATGGAATGGGCGTTCGCAAGCTATCGACGTCAGGCTGAGAGGGTGTATGAGGCCGTACGGCACGCGCGATATATGGAGATTCGTTGGGGACAGGATCCTTGCGATCTACTCGGTGCGCAAGGGCTTCTTTCCGGTGTCTAGGAAGGGATTGGGTGCTGCTTGGGCTACAATCTTCGATCGCTATTTGCTGATATTGTGTTACGTGGGTTTATCATGAGAGAGATGGTGTTAGGAGTTGAGATTATTGGGAATACCTAGTCAGATGTTGACAGCATCGAGAATACCGCACAACGCTAAATTAAATGGTAATGGGTTAGTTAATGTGAAAGTCATTACAGCAAATGCGTGAAACCAAAGGACAAGTGTCAAAAATTCAAGGTCATAAGAATTATGTATTGAGAGCATCTCATCGTTAAACCTAACCAGGACGCCAACAAGGTGCAAATGTAACTAGCATCTAAACAGCGCAAGTCGCTAGTCGTTCAAAGATCTCCATGACACGCCATTCCTCTAGTCCAGATTATTGAAACACTTCAACCAGCTAGACAAACCCGCTGCCGATCCTCACTTTTGAAATCGCGGAAAGCAAAACGAAATCCACGCCATGTTCACTCGCCACGTCCACGATAGCTGCCCATCTTCTCAATGGAGCTCATGATGCCGCTCCTGCTACCCGTTCCACTACCAGGGCGAGGGAGGCCACCAATCTTGCGTTCACTACCGGGGCCGCCAATCCTACTCTCAGTAGGTTTCTTCGCAGATGCTGGAGGCCGTAGCCCGGACCCGCCTCTCACGCTGCTTCGGAAGTCCTTCGGCGCTACAGATTGCGGCTTGGTAGCAGAGGGGGGAGGTTGCGGCGCTTCCGTCTGGACAAAGCTCTGCATTGACATCATTTCTTCAGCCAGCTGTACTAATTCGCCCTTCTCGACGCGCTCCTTCTCTAGTAACAGTCGAAGCTCCTGGTTATCAGACTTGACACTAGTGATGACGGCACTGAGCTTCTGGACCTCTGCATTGAGCTCTTTGATCTGCGTGGAATCTTTCACAGCTTGGGCTTTGCGCTCATCATCAATGATAGACTGGTTCGGGTCCACCTTGGTGATAGTGGCGTCCCGGCCGGCCCGGATCTTCTCGTTCTCGTCGATCAGTTCTTCAACCTTGGCTTCAAGCTCGTGGACTTTCTTAGACCACCTGTTCTCGTAGCTCTTCTTCAAGGCGGTGATCTTGCTCTCATGCTTACTCTTGTACAGTGCATGCAGTTCGCGGGACACCTTTTCCACGGCAATCTCGACCTCGCGTGAACCTGCGAGTTTGTTCTTCTCGGGCGACTTGTTGGCAGGATCTGACGGAGCATCCGGGCTAGTCTTACCAGCTCGCATAGCCGCCATCTTGCTTTCAGCCTCTTGCGCCATAATCTCAGCCGCTTCTCGGCGCTTCTCGCTCTCCTCAAACTTGGACTCGAGCTGATCGCGCTCGCGTTGACTGCGGACAATCTCTTCCTTTACCTTGCGCAATACAGATTCCATATCTCTACCTCGTTGCTCCCAGCTCTCTTGCTGTTCAACCAGAGACTCCTTAACGGCCTTGACTTCACGCAACTCCTCCATACACTCACCAACGCGCTTCTCAGCATCTGCGACGGCAGTCTTAAGGGACAGGGCCTCTGCCTCCTTGCCACTTAGAGATGCCTTGAGGCTGCTGATTTCAGACAAGAAGCCCGACTTGAGTGATTCCAACTCTCTTGGAGTGATAGTGGGGATACTGCGAGGTGTGGGCAGGGGAGGAATGTCAAAGTCAAGGAGATCTGTGTGTCGTTTCTTAGGTGTGACGGCAATAGTGTTCGCCGACGACTTTGCGGGCGAGCCTCTTCGGAGATTCGACATTTGCTCCGCATATCGGGAAGAGAAGCTTTGTATCTGCTCGGTGAAGTCGAGAAGATTAGTAGTATTTCCAGACTCACGCATCGCAGTACCGGGCCGGGGCGTTTGCTGGGACAACAAGTCTACGCGGTTGCGCGCTGTGGGCGTAGCGTCGACATTGGCAAATTTGGTAGGGGTATGACCGATCCGAGCGAACATGGTCAAGTTAGGCACGGCGGAGAAGGTGCTAAAGGTGCTGATCATGGTGTCGTCTGGGCCGGGTTGCTCGTCGTCGACAACGACGTGATCTCCTTCTTGGCCTATTGACATGAAAGTGTCGTTGACCCCGTCATCTGCATTTTCCATCATGGTATCGTCATCCTCGAATATGTCGATAGCGTGGGCAAGGCCCTTATTCTCGGCCAAGGCATCCTCGAGGGTTATTTCGCGGTGTTGTATCGTTGGCTTTTCGGGAGATACAGCGCTGTTTACTTTTACAGGGAACCGCTTGTCGGGGCTCCATTTCTTGGGGCTCTTAACCGCAGATGACCTTTGAGGCGATTGTGACTCGGGACTAGTAGTGTCTTGGGATGCGAGGATCTTGAGGGGAGACAGTCCGTTGCCAGATAAGATGCGGCTATGGCGAGCTTTACTCGGGGACACATTTTCTTGATCTTGACTCTTGACATCTTCCTCGCCATTCTGAGCAGGGAAGTGCGAAGGGTCAGACTTCGTGAGACGGCTGTCGACAGGATCAGAAGGACTGTCGGTATCGGCGCCGGCGCTGAAGAGGCGCGAGATAGTAGGTGTAGGATTTGACATGGCAGCAAT
The DNA here is from genome assembly GCF_022495145.1 of Xylaria bambusicola. Taxonomy (NCBI): domain Eukaryota; kingdom Fungi; phylum Ascomycota; class Sordariomycetes; order Xylariales; family Xylariaceae; genus Xylaria; species Xylaria bambusicola. The sequence goes on along the minus strand of NW_025953592.1, from coordinate 76,099 downwards.
GTTCAAGCTCGCGCTGTCGGTCGAAGATAGTGGTGTAGGCGTCGTCGCCATTCTGCCAAAGAGATGCAGAAGAGGACTGGTTCAATGAGGCAATTGGATAGATACACCCGATCTTCAGATTTTCAATCCATAAGGGCTAGGCCGATGTATTGTCAAAGCGAATGCAATTGAATTACTTGGACTGAATAAACTATGAACTTGAAATGGTTGATGAAGGCAATCCAAATAAACGGCAAAGTTGATGCTGGGCTCACTCGAGATCCACCTGTGCGCGTTGATCCGGCAACGGACTCGCCTAATTTCCGGATTGGGTTAGATGAGTACCTAGGTACCCAGCTCGCCAGGTCTGCCAGGTGGTGCTGTAGCTGCTGTACCCTGTAAATACCCACTGGAGGCCTGCTACAGCGCTAATTTACAGGGTTCCGTACAGGGCAAGCCTACCTAGGTACCCAGCGTTAGCTTCAGGGCCTTCGGTCCATCAGTTTTATCACCTCACCGCCATAGACATCTCTTCTCTGTTATTTGTTATTTTTCGTAGGTTGGCACAAGTCATTTTTCTCCCATCCGTGCAGTTCATGTCCTTACAGCTTTCACCTATGAGCAGCGCAGTGCAAAGATTAATGAGTCCAAGTACTCTACCTAGGTGCTATGCTACGTCATTCAGGTTAGCGCGTCTAACGTGCTGCGATCCTTGACAGATCTGAGATGCCTTATATCTTACAGACATAAATATTGCCAGAACGCAGGCAATAAAAAAGCAAAGCGCCTGTTTTCTTCGTCAAATCATATAGACCTATAAGTATACTGCTGCTTATCTTGTCCGAGAACTAACTGAATTGTCACTTCTGCTGCCTCTCGTACAACAACCGACGGGAATCATGGTTATAGTTACAGTCAAAGCCTTGAGAGAGATACGTGAACCACAACAAGGTGGCATGAGAGAAGCTGTATCCGAGTAAGGAGCCGTAGACCTGAAGGAACACGTTTTTACAGATCGTTCAGCCCCTTCTCCACCTGCTCGGTACCTGGGCGAATTGGAGTCAAAGTCGAGTCTACCAATTAAGTGCGTAGATGGGCTATCAAGGCGGCAAACGAGACCATGTGGCTTCGAGCCAGGCAACTAGGTCGCAATGTTAACTTTGCAAGGCATACAGAGTCAGCCGAGGCGAAGCTTCAGCTCTGCTCTTCCCTGCTATAAGTCTGACATCTTCCCATGTCCCATGCGCCAGGATTAGTCAATTGCAATATAAACCAAATGTATAACGCCCTGTACCTGCAGCCCACAGCTCAGCCATGGCTGACCCTTTGAGCATCGCGGCATCAGTTGCTGGTCTCATCGCCCTATCGGGGAGCATTTATAAAATAGTCGGGGACTTCGTAGAGCGTGCTGCACACCCGCCTCAATCCGCGCATGCCCTCCTCCTCAGCGTTTCGGAGATGCGAATGGTTCTCAAGTCGGTATCAGATCTGATTGACGACTTTCTGAAATACCCACCAAAGCGCCGCGCTCTCGTCCGACTAGACCATTTAATCATTTGCCTGACGCAGGCCGTCCTTTCTTTCTCGGAGCTAGAAAAGTTTGTCAATCCATGGGCTACAAGGACGCAAAGATCGCTGTGGCAGCGATGGAAGTTAGCTAGCCAAGATGAAAGAATATCTAGGTTCAACACGAGACTCCAGGAAAATAAACTCTCCATAAGCTTAGTACTGAACATTCTGCAATGGTGAGTATATTTTATGGCTCTATCCCACCGCTTCTAGTCGATAGTAAGCAGAGCGCTAAGCCGCTGGAAAGCGAGTCTGATACAGATGCTCAGCAATACCAACTCTCGTTGCACGGGATGATGGAAAGAGTCATAAATGAAAACAGAGAATTACGCACCCGGGTGGATCATCTGGGCTCATTTCTTATGGGTTCTGCGCCTTCGATAATAACTTCCGTGCCCTCGATAGCCACCACTTTCGGGCGCCCAGAATCCCCATCCAGTATGAAGTCAACTACAAGAGTAATCAGATTAGACGATGACGGTGCATCAACCATTTCGGAGTCCAAAACTATCCTCTACCCCCCAGATCCTTATAGTGCATCCTTACCCATCCCAGTAAGCTCTGCTCTTGGATTACCAGCCTCCCTTTACGAACCCAGCTTCCTTATGCCATTTGAACATGAGCTTGCGCAGTCATGGGTCTACGCACGAGTGAAACGTACCGAGTGCGACATCTCGTTTACAACTCAACAAGTCAGCGGACTTTGGAGTATGTTATCCGGGTTGAGTTTAGGTCAAATCTCCAATATTTCTGTCATCGCTCTTCCGATAACCCTTAACGATGTATCCAACAGCATTTGGTATAAAGAATCTACTCGACCAAATCTGGCCCTCATTGAACCACATCAATTAGATGCTGCCAAGGATAGCGCATACAAAGATAAGTTCCACAACATTGCCGTGTTAGGAGAGTGCGAAGTCGGCAAGTCTACACTTTTAACAACGGTTCGTCTCAGTTGCTCTCAGAAATTGATGAGAATCTCAGGTTTTGACTCCCTAATGTCTAATAGCTCTGTTATGGTGACCCGGAACAAACGGAGAAGTATTCTACACTCGGACTCGATTATTATACCTCTATTTGTGTTTACGGCAAGGAACGTCAACTCCGGATTACCGACACACCAGGGTTAGGGGCAAGCGACTACGCAATCATGGTGGACGAGGCGATCAGATATGCGGAAGGATTTGTTCTCATATATTCCGTTACCGATCGAGACTCGTTCCAACGAATTCAGACACTCTATGACACGATCATAAGGATAAAGCAGCTGCCGCCAGATCAGCGGCCACCTGTCGTCATTGTTGCAAACAAAGTCGACCTCGAAGAATCAAACGTGGTTCCCCCCGAATCGGCATTCTCATTAGCTGAAGAACTTGATTGCGCCCTCTTCGAGTGTTCCGTTAAACACGATGTCACTATAGCTTCTCCATTTATAGCGCTTGTAAAATTCATGTTAAATGAAACTCCCTGAGGAGGAGGCTATGTTACACTTGATTGAACATCTTATTGAATGTCATGAGAGTAAATGAATTATCAATCTTAATGCCCCAATTTTAAAGAGCGAATAAGTACGAATAAAAAACAAATCAGAGACGAACACCTCCAGGTTTGCAGGGGATACCTACCCTTAGTAGATGGGTATTCTCAAGCGTAGAGTTTCTTCGAACTCTTATGATTGATATAGGATCATGTATGGAGGAGGAAATTCACAACTTGGGTGATATGCTTAGCTGTGCGATGCCGCAAAGCACGATCATCTAAAAGATACCGGCAGAAAAGGGGTAACAGAAACAGGCCTTACAACATCTAAATCATTCCGAAACCTGTAAGACCCTCTTCCTTCATCCATGAATATACCCGCCCAGCCGCTGTAGAAACTCTCTTGGCCCCCTTCCCTTCTGTCACCTCCAACATTTCCTCTATCCACAAGAAAATCGCATGTACCAGAAATTCGACGTTCGCTTCAGTATTATTAGCGTGAAAAATAATTCTAAGTCTCCCCTGACCTACTGGCACCACGGGATGCTCCACAGGGAAGACGCAAAGAGATTGTGATAGAAGGTGGAAGAAGAGCCAGTACGTGTAGTTTTGGTGTGTTGACACAGTGATTATATGAGTTTGGAAAGGGCGATCTTCCCAGCCCCTGGCTAAGGGGACCGACAGCAGCTCCCTTTCCCTAGCTAAAGGCCACAGCGGGTGATTTTCGAGAGTCTCGAAAAAAAGTACACATAGTCTTTGAATGTGGTCTTGCGCCTGTAGAATAGTGTAAGCTTAACTATGTCCTCATCTCTGAAAAGGTACATGTAAGGGGTCGTATTACCTCGCTCATGCAACCGCTCTTGAGTAGCGTATACCCAGATTTAATTGCCGCCACAAATGGAAATGATGGTGAAGTGGTGTACATCACTGAGCGCGAGAAGTTGATTATTGTGCTCTTGACCGTTTGGTTTCCAAGAATAATAGCTGCAGAAAATCAGCTACTGACCCCTAGCTCAGACTCACATCTCACGATGATTATGTCATAGCTGGCAATACCATCTGGAGATTGCCATGAGGAATAGGAAGATATGGTGAGTTCTAATGAGTAGTAACGTACCTCCAGTCGCACCGAGAGCTTTCCCGAACGAGTGAACCACTACCGCGATGTCCTTTTGGAGCCCAAGCTTACATACCAAACCTGAACCCATAGGACCAATCACCCCGACGCTGTGTGCTTCGTCGACGATGAACTGGATATTTCCGTCGGGGAGTACTTCTCTCGCTACCTCTAGGAGTTCTTCTAGCGGACACACATCCCCATCCATACTATATATGGATTCCACTGCAACAATTACGGATCGTTTACCCTGGCGCACAAGAGACTGCGAATCTAGAATTTCTAGAAGCGTAGATCGGAAGCTCTCGATGTCACTATGGGGGAATTCGACGTGGCTCATCGCCAGGCTTTGCTTTATCCCCTCGTGTGTGCTAGCGTGAACTAGGGAATCATAAAGGATGACATCCCCCGGACGTGGAATTGAAGTCCATACAGCTATGTTGGCTTCGTATGCCGAGCCTACAATGAGTCCCGTTTGCGCACCGTGGAAATCAGCGATTTCCTGCTCAGTCTGTTCAAGGTAAGTATGATTTCCATCCATGAGCCGTACGCCACTTGATCCTATGCTGAAATCAGGGTGTCGATCAAATTCTTTGAGAAACTCGGCTCGTCGGTCCGGGCTTTTGCCCAACGAGAGGATATCTCCAGAGCAGAAGTCAACTGCATCGCTATTCTGCCAGTTGTTTTGTACAACTGAGTAGAAGCTATGGGACGCCCTACGGATATCTAGAGCATCTTCTAAGTTCTGGTAAAAGGTTGGAAGGGTGTTAGTCGAGTTGGGACGCACACGGTTTCCCTGGATGCGCGTAATGATAGTGCCATTGTGGGAAAGCAACGAGTCAGAGTGAGAAGTGCCTTCCATGTCTTGCAAATGAAACGACCTTAGACTTTAGTAAACTTCTCTATGTCCGTCTATTTCAATCTTCATGAGTAAAGCATCAACATATAAGTTAGCTTGTGTTGTGCACTTCATAGGCACACACCCCCTTGAAGCTAATTACATCTCCGACAGTCTCTGCTTATGGACAGTGCATCTGCCAAAGTATTTTCACGTTGTTACTGGTGAGACCGACAAGATGGGGTCTAGCTGATGCAGATCTATCTGGCACGCGCCTCACTTATGCTTCAGTCTTACCGCATATGATGACCTTGGCATCGCTAAATACGTTGCGGAATGGGCAGTGAGAGTCGGCACTCGGCCCCGCGCCTCTGGCCCCCACTGGAAAATGCCTTTGCATATGCAGTAATACCAAGAAAAGCAGCGCAATCTCAAATACCGTCGCTGTCATTGTGGATATCACAGGATGAGTGGCTTTAAGCGGGTGTGACATCCTCATGACAGGTTACACGAAAGAGGGGTTCCGTCCGCTTTGATTTTCAAAGTCATTCTGTCAATAAGGAAGTGTTTAATAGTGAGTTGTGACTAACATTGGCGCGTGTCGCGTCGTACTGCGCGTATGATGACCAATCACCTTGTCTACTGGATACGGTCTGACGTGCACTGGCAAGAGCATAGGTATGTTCAATTGAGAATCAAACTGTAATAATTATTCAGAGTGTATAGGTTCCTCAGATTCGCCCCCCTGACTGTTTAGCAAGTCAGACGGCCCCCTCCTACTATTCTAATACTTGCGTAGATGTCAAGCTTTGATTCGTCTTATCTGCCTTGGCATTTTTCCCGTCCGTCACTTCTATACGCACTTCTCTAGTAATAGAGTTCGGCGGCGGATTCCCTTGTTGAGCTGAAGTGCCCACTGGTGCTAGATCGTAGGTGTCGAGATCGCTGATCTCCCACAAGCCACGTCGTTTCTTCGACACTGACCTCCCCCATGTTCGTAAGTAGCCAGGCGAGTCACCACTGTTGCGCATGCGACTCCTTGTCCACGATTGGAGTAGTGATACAACAGAATCCGAAAAGGGCAGGCTTTTAACGACTCGAGGAACCGCCGGCGTACCAATGATAAGGAAACCAGCTGTCATTTCCCCGATGCCCCAAAGCCCGACTTCTGTGATATAGTAGAAGGCATCTGATGACTCTAAGATCTTCAGCAAATCGACTAACCGAGCTATGCCGGCGGCAATGGCACTAGTTGCCCAAGAAGCGTTAGTATGTAAAGCATACGGTGACGGACTCAATGGTGACGAGCTCACAAGATTCCAATGCCAAAGATGAAAGAAACACCGACTTTCTTCGCTCGTGTCATGTTCAACTTCCAAACAACAAACTGAGGCACGGCCAAGATGGCGAGGTCCGAAACAAGGTTAATGACGGCAGACACGAAGTTGTTGGCGTCGATATCGATGGGACATACACCTCCAACGAACAAGGGGTCCCAAATCTTCTGTCGGGGTGTACATCGGAAGATTTCGAGGAAGGTGCCCGACACATAGTACACAACATTACTCCAGATGAGGACGTGAATGGACCAGAAGATGGCGTTACGTTGACCGGGCAACAAGAATATACGGAGCCAATCCATCAGGATAGCAAGCTTTAAGAACAAGATAGATAATCCATAGTATATCGAAGCGAGATGGGTTTCCTACTCGAATGATGAGCTTCAAGGCAATTGCCAGATGTTGAGCGTTTAAGCGTATGCTTACATAAAGCCAATGTTTAAGGGTCTTTAACTGAATATTCCACTGGTGCACCTGGACGCCAGGGAATATCGAAGTGTCATAGATCGTTTGAATGTAAGCAACGAAGAGACCCTGCACCATTTGGTGTTAACATATCAGTCATAGCTGTTCAACTACCCTTAGTTAGTGAACACTCACAAGAGCGATGACTAGAAACGCATCTTCGAGATGAAATTTTCGAAGAGTGTACCGGGAGCTCAAGCGCAACAGAACAGCAAGGGTGGAGAGAACAGCCCCTGTGATGATGGTACCGTACCCGAGTGAGTGACTTCCGCCCGGGTTCATGAAGTCCGATGTAAGTCCCGGCGGCGGATCAAGAGCAGCGCCTTCAAGGAGTTCCTCCATGCTTGGCCCTTGCTCCTCTGCTATCAGTAGCGACAACATTGGAAAGGATTAATGGGGGCGTGATAGAGGGCAGTGTATACCGTCAAGTCTGCCTGGCGGAACAAAGCTTGACGGGAAAATTCATGACATGAACTGGGAATTCATGGGGCGGCGCATAAGCAGCGATTAGCAGCACATTAAGACAATGTACGAAGTAAGGACTGTTACGGAAGGATCCGTGGCATTGGGGTAACCGGTTTCCGCTGATGGGCCCCGTCTTTGGCGCTGACGGCGCGACTAGGGTTGAGGTGCATGCAATCGTGAGGGCGGCGCTGGACACCAAGGAGCCTGCAAAGCAACGTCGGTGATGATGGGCGTGGTCCTTTGGTGCGGTTGCGACGTACATTGCCGTTGCATAATTCAATGTATGCTGGTTGGTTTAGTAGGTAACACCCAACGAATCCTCGCCCGCAACCCACCCCCAGCCTATTTCTTCATGAATAGAAAATGCCGCCCTCAGCCCCAGCCTACCGCGAATGATCTACCTGTCTATGCATATACCTTTCCCTTCGTGATCATCCCTCCTTGGCAACCTACCAACATCGTAACCCGTGTATGTCGGCCGCCTTGGCTACTGGTTTTCGGACCGAGTATAATCCTGCTAGGATTCCGACGTATCCTCTGTAACCCTCATTGCGTTATGTACAGACTTTTGCTTCAAAAGACGATGCACTGGCCTCTTTTCCCGACGGCGGAAAGACTGTTAGCATGTTGGTGACCCTTGACGGTGGTTGAGCCAAGCCTTCTGGCCAATCATTGTCAGGAGATGTGCTTGGCAAGTACCACTACATTCCAGTCATGTGTGATAGGAGTAACAGTGGTAATAGTACTTTGGTCTATGTGACAGTGCACTTTTAATGATCTGTCCGCTAATTCTTCTTCATCGCCTGCGGCGGAATCGACCCCATTCCCTTCAAGACAATAAAGTTCACCTCCCTCGATTCTCCTATCCATTATCGGGTCGCTAACCAATCCTCCAGAAGCTTGACTCCGATCTATCCCTCTCCCATCTTCCCACAACCTCGACCTGTCTGCAAAATGGCCGAGCAGGTCGCTACAGTGGTGTCGGAGAAGGACCCGCCACTCAAGCTTCTTCGAAAACTTGGCGGCAAGTTAGTCATACCCTTTCTTTGTTTGATTGCCCGGCAGCTAAAGCTAACGTTGCGTTTTACAGTGAAGCTTATCAGCTGGCCATGTACACCCTGGACCAATACCGTGGCACCTCAGTGTCCTGTCGTTATGCAATACCATCTCATCTTGTTGGGTTAGATGCGCGCTCGGAACTCATGCAAACAGTGGAAGTCGCAATCATTGATGTCGTTCTTAAACACGCCGTTTTGCATGTCGGCATTCACAAAGCCGAGTCTTCAAAACCTACATGGGTTCAGCTGAAAAGCATTGATTTGCGTAATCACATTCAATGGCGCTTTGTCGATGATCCAGCCAAGTTCGAAGAGACGTTGCGGGAGCTAACTGAAGTCCAACTTGACACTCCATTTTCCGACCTGGAGGTGAGGCCAGGATGGAGGATTATCATTCTGCACCAATCCGGCTCGGACATTCTCGAAATCCTTTTTAATTGGAATCATCCACACTGCGATGGAATGAGCGGGAAAATATTCCAAAGGCATCTGTTCCAGAGCCTCAACTCCCCGGAGGCAGCCACGACAGCTCAGGGGTTCGAGTCACGTGTCATTCGACTCCCCGAGTCAACACCAAAGCTCGCACCGCCAATTGATCATATTATACCACTACCCCTTGAGCTTAAATGGACGCTGAACACTATATGGGAAGAGAACAAGCCCAAATTGCTCTGCAGGAGTCCTTATCAGGCGGACTGGGCTCCTATTATTACCTCACCTTACAAAACTCAGTTTCGTATCTTTACTATCGATAATACTAAACTTGACAATTTGTTGCTGGCCTGCCGAGCGCACCATACGACACTCACCGGCCTCTTCCACGGACTCACACTGGTCTCTATTGTATCACGCTTAGGCAAGGAGACGACTACTACTGCTTTTCGGGGGGTGACGACGGTCGACCTAAGACGATTCTTGCCCCGTAACCCCTCCAAGTTCCCATGGCTTGATCCACATGAGACCCTAGGAAACTATGTAACACAACTGAATCATGAGTTTGATCCCCAGTTTGTCTCTCAAACTCGCTCTGCGCTTCTCGAGAGAGATGTGGCTGATCAGGATCTCTCCACTGAGATTGCGGACCTCGTGTGGTCTGCAGCAGCCAAAGTACGGGGAGAAATCGTAAAAAAATTAGAAACAGGTGTCAAAAACGACATCGTTGGTACCCTGAAGTTTGTTCCCGACTGGAAGGCTCAGATGAAACAAGCAGCCAAACGCCCGCGACCGGCTTCTTGGATGATCACTGGTCTTGGTACATTACCTGCGCGGGCTGACACCGCAGTCGAACCCAATGTCTGGTCCCTCCGTAGGGCACAATTTGCCTTAAGCGCGGAGACTACCGCCGCCGCCATAATGATCTCGCCCATGAGTGTGACAGGTGAATGCCTCACAGTGGGAGGAAGTTGGCAGGATTGCATTTTCGATGTGACTTTAGGGGAAGGCATCATGAGTGATTTAGAGCGGTGGTTACACCAGCTAGGTAGTTAAGGAATCTCAAAGCGACGTGGTCCTACATGCAGCTAGGAGATTGACATGCATAAGAGACGGGAAAACTCTCGGGGGCGGCAAACTACTATATCTATAATAATGTAGCTAATACATAGATTGGCGTGATTCTTCTATTTCAAGAGGCAAGCTAGATACCACGATATCCATGCATGGCACTTGCTACGTGATTGAGAACCTACGCAGATACGTACAACAATGAGCTGACGGCTAAACCATCCCTAATAGAGCAAGTGTGTTCGAGGGACTCCTATACAGGCAGGTACTTGGAGTGTTTCCGTGAAGCCAAGCGATTATAGACAAATCAGACATGGATATTCCTACCCCACCCTTGCTTCTGCTGACATTGGCATTCTGGGTTACCATCATTAGTTGGTACTACGTACTTGGCCGTCGTATAACGGTAAGCTGTTCTACGCCTCCTTTATGCTTCGCCTCGACCTCCTCAATCTCGACGCCCAAGGTCCTTCTGCTGACCTGAGCCGAGCCATCGGAATGAGGGCGGTCTTGAGGTTAGCCCCGGACTCTATACCACAAGTATTATAGATAGTTTTCCTGCAGAAAATAGCGGGGTATGGTGGGTGTGTGGCTTAATCTTATGGCTTGCGAGGGCGTCCTGTCACTAGGTCTCACGGCCAGCTACATACTTAGAAACACAAAGCAGTATGACATTCAAGGATGCAGCTGAGTAGATCAAGTCTGAATCTGTGCCCAAATACCTGATGTGAGACCCGGCGAGGCGGTGAGAAAAAAACTGGCACTACCTCCACCCTCTAGCTGGTTGAATAGGTGGTGTTTTGGGGGGAGGGTAGTGCCAGTTTTTTTTGCTCATTACCTCGCCTGGCTCCACTGGTCTCGGCTCCATGGCTGTTGACATGTATGGAACTTATCGAGAGTCCTAGTCGTCATGGTTAATGCAGGTCTATGCAAGTCAATGTTCGACTGTCTTATTTACTCGGCACTTGCCTACCTACCAAGTAGATAAAATTAGCCGTGGCTTCTAAGGCCGAGACAGAGAGTCTCTGCTAGGTATTATGCAAGTTGTTACAAACACCCACGAAGCATGGGGGCGAAAGAAGCGGCCCGCTTCTTGTAGTGTTAATCGCAACTTATACACCTCGACTGGCAACGAGGTAGCAGCTGGATTTCGGTTCCTTCAACAACTGAGGCAATCGGTATTGGTGAGTTCCGCTTGTCGGCTGTGTCAGCTCAAGGCAGCAATGTCCTCAACCAACAAGATGAAAACGACGTTGATGGAAACCTGTCATGGCTTTGAGTTACACTTGGCAATGATGATCTGTCCCCGCCTTTTCTAGCAGCCAACGCTAGCTAGCTACAGGGGAGTCTTCCTCAGCTGAAACGACATATTAGACGTTGTCACATCAAGGTCACTTCAGATAGGCGCCTAATATGTAGGTTGCGCGCCCTATCAAACACTGGCACACATAGAGTGTGGGCAAAAGGATCTCCGGTCTACCTATCACTAGGTATAACACTACCACCCACCCAGTGGAAATTCTATTGCGGATGAACAGTCATATGTATGATAGGGGTGTGAACCTAAAGATCGGCGAATTGCACAACAATTTTAGTGTCATAGGTCTTACGACATAATAGCCACGGATTTAGGAACACCTGCGGCTCTTGGCCACGCATCACTATATCCTCTGATGTTCTTACCAGGCTGAATAAGAGTTATGAGTTAGTCATGTACACACTTCGTATCTAACTCACCCTCATATATACCGTGCCTGCGACATCGTGTACGTATAATACTATTTAAAGCACTCAATCAAGTTTATCGCTGGTTATAAACAGCTCGCTCCCTCATATTTGTTAGAGTTCCTAAGATATCCTATGTCCCTCTCCTGATTTCAGAAATCATTGTTCTAGGTGTCCACTAAGAGACCTACCATCGCTTGACGTACTTCAGAAAATGGAACCGGTTGCAGTAGTTGGGCTCTCTTTCAGGCTTCCACAAGGGGCTGAAGATGAGTCAAGTCTTTGGGAAATGCTTCAGAGCCGCAGAAATGTCATGACTCCCTGGCCGGAATCAAGAGCAAATATTGATGCTTTCTATAACCAAGACTCCAATAGACTCAACGTGGTACGATTCATCTTATGATTGAAGGTCTCACAGTCTAAATCCGCTAATGTATGATTTAGCTGTCTTCGAGAGGGGCGCACTTTTTACGGGATGATCCAACTGCATTTGACGCCCCTTTCTTCTCCATCACGGCTAAAGGCAAGACCTGCGAAGTATATTCTGTCTCTCAGCTCTCCACTAACTGATGAGAAACAGAAGCAGCTTCTATGGACCCTCAACAGCGCTGGCTACTAGAAACATCCTATCGAGCGCTGGAAAATGGTATGAACCCCTCAATCATGAGTCTTTGAAGAACTCTGCTCATATCTCATCGCTTACGACGCGCAGCTGGTATACCTGTGGAAAGTGTCGCTGGAACTGACACAGCTGTGTTCTCTTCGTCCATGGCCGAAGACTTTATGAGAATAGTTGCCAAAGATCCAGACCAGGCACCCATGAACACCGCTACGGGAACTACACCGTGCATACTAGCCAATCGACTGAGCTGGTACTTTGACTTGACAGGACCAAGTATTCAAGTTAATACGGCCTGCTCTTCAAGCATGATTGCAATGGACCTTGCTTGTCGCAGTGTGCAAAGTGGGCAGTGTTCAATGGTAAGAGATCTCTTCACTAGCTCTGAGCAATCATCTAGTCTATAGTTTTGGATGTCAAGACAATTCTGACATACCAATTTTGAAAAGGCACTAGCTACGGGCTCCAATGTACTTTTGAGCCCTGAAACGTCCATCTACTTGTCAAATATGAATTTTCTCTCAAAGGATAGCCTCTGCTATAGTTTCGATCAACGGGCAAATGGCTACGCGAGGGGCGAAGGAGTAGTTGTTCTTGTTCTGAAGAGACTCTCCGATGCAATACGAGCAGGTGACTCTATTCGTGCAGTAATTCGAGCAACTGGCACGAATCAAGATGGACATACTCCAGGAATCACGCAACCCAGCTTCAATGCCCAAGAAAAGTTGATTCGGCAGGTATATGCAAGCTGCAATCTGGGCTTTGATCTGACGCGATATGTTGAGGCTCATGGTATGCTAAACTTCGGTATTCTCACAGAAAAGTAACACTCATGTCTAACACTTTAAAAGGTACCGGTACGCAGATTGGCGACATAACAGAAACCAAGGCCCTGGGTCGTGTTTTCAAGAAGAGCCGATCAGTGAAGGAGCCCCTGTATATGTAAGTGGTCAATCTCACAAAGTAAATAGACTATGCTGACTTTCTTAGTGGCTCTATAAAATCGAATATAGGTCATTTAGAGGGATGTAGCGGGCTTGCTGGTATCATCAAGTGCATTATGATTCTAGAAAGAGGAATTATTCCGCCCACTGCGTTACTAGAGGTTGTGAACCCCAAGATTAATGCCGAATCATACAATATACAGGTCAGTGAAAGACAGCTATAATTAGTTGTGCGTTATGATCATTGACATTCCATTAGATTCCAAAATCCAACGTACAGTGGCCGAGCAATGGCTTACGCCGAGTTTCCATCAACTCTTTCGGCCTTGGAGGCTCTAATGGACACATTATCATGGATGATGCGTTCCATACACTTGAGCTGTTAAACAGGAATGCGAGTTCGAAAACTCTTTGCTCATCACTTCGCGCCTCAGTACTAGCTACAGGGGACAATGGGGAGATGAACGGGCACCATCCGGATTCCTACTCACCGTCCCACCGCAAGAGACCTTCAAGTCTACTCTCCAACAATGTAGATCACATGAACAAAACTGAAGTATTTGAAATTGAGGAAACACCTTGCCAAGTATCAGCTAATTCCAACGGTCGCTGCTCGACGTTACGTCGTGGCGATTTGGACCCAACCAGTCCAAGCTCCGCTGCTGACCCGACGACAGATGCTTCCATGAAAGTAACAACAGAAGTGAAAGAAACTATTCTTAAGTACCAGCTGTTGGTCTGGTCAGCGAGGGATGAAGACGCTTTGAAGCGCGTTCATCAACAATATGAGGAGTTCTACAATTCGCAATTGCGTGGTTCGGCTTCCTGCATTAGTCAATTGGCATATACTCTTGCTGAGCGCCGGAGTCGTATGGCCTGGCGGTCATACGCTATAGTTAGTACCGATGATTCATCGGGTTCTCTGAGCCTTCACACTTTGAGAGGTGTGCGTTCATCACGAAACACGGGCTTAGCTTTTATCTTCACCGGCCAGGGTGCGCAATATGCAAAGATGGGTATAGACTTGTGTTGTTATCCTACCTTCCGGGCGAAATTGGAAGAAGCAAGCGATGTCTTTCAAGTCCTCGGCGCGGAATGGTCATTGTGTGGTAAGTGACTCGTTTTCTTTATATGTGGTCGCTATGTACTGACACATCGAAAACTAGATGTGCTTCAAAGCGGGACAAGTATTGACGCGCCTCAGTTGAGCCAACCAATCTGTACTGCGCTTCAAATTGCCCTGATCGAGCTGCTAAAGACATTCAATATTCGCCCACAGGTTGTTATCGGTCACTCGTCCGGAGAAATAGCAGCCGCGTACGCATCTGGCGCCCTCTCCTTTGAATCTGCCTGTAGGGTTGCCTTTTTCAGGGGTCAGTTAGCCGAAAGACTTATCAGGTCTACTTCGAAGCCCGGGGCTATGATGTCGGTCAACATTCATGAAACTGAAGTGCAGTCTTATTTGGCTCGAGCCCAGGTAAACGGGGAGATAGGCATTGCTTGTGTTAACAGCCCATTCAATGTGACACTTTCTGGAGATGAGAGGGCTATTGACACTCTTAAGGGATACTTAGACAAGGAAAGCATATTTGCGCAAAAGCTTAATACAGGTGTCGCATATCACTCACCTGCTATGAGTCCCATCGCAGGGGATTACCTAAGTTGCCTGGGGAACCTTACCCCAGGAGAGTCACCTCGCGAGGTTACTTTGATGGTATCATCTGTGACCGGCTTGAGAGTTAATGTCAATTCTCTATGTCAGCCGCAGTACTGGGTTAACAACCTGGTTTCCCCTGTTCGATTTGTCGACGCGCTACAATATGCCGTACTCGCCGCACCTCGGGCTGACGGAATGAAGCCAATATCACATTTTGTTGAGATCGGTCCCCATTCTGCACTTCAACGCTCCATCAAAGATACTACAGCTCAAACCACCGGTGGTAGAGACTTCAAATATCTTTCTATTCTACGAAGGCGAGTCTTGCCTTTGGAAAGCGTCCTGGGCTCAGTGGGTCAGCTGTTTACAGATGGGTACCCCGTATCCATCCAGGCTACGAATTGTCCAATGCCTCAGCGAGCTGGGCTACAGCCTGTTGCAAACGCGCCAGAGTATCCGTTCGATCACTCCCAGTTATATTGGCATGAATCACGGCTGAGCCGTAATTGGAGGTTGCGTGGCCAGGTTCCGCCAAGTCTCCTTGGCTCGCGTGTCACCGACTGGAATCCGCTAGAACCACGCTGGCGGAAGAGCTTAAGTATTGATGAATATCCCTGGCTTTTGGATCATAAGATCGGCGAGGAAATCTTCTTTCCCGCTACTGGAATGCTGATGATAGCCGTTGAAGCCGTGAGCCAGTCCTTACGATCAAGGGCTGGTTTCAACGCGGCAATTGACGGATATCGTGTCAAGGAAGCAACATTCATGAATCCCATCACTCTCCGAGAGGACCTGAACGTTGAAGCTATAACACAATGTCGAACTCTCCAACGGGCACATGAGAAAACATCATCGAATTTCGAAGTTCAAATATTCATATCTTCCGCTGAATCCTCCGACTGGACAGAATGCTTCAAATCAGTAATCCATGCTGAGCTGACCGCGACCTCGGGACAAGGAGACGACGGCTATGAAGCCCGTGCTACAGCGGATAAGTTCTTTCGTGAACACGAACATGCGAAATTGATTTCTACGAGTCGCATCGATAAAAGCAAATTCTACTCGTTCATGGACGATCAAGGCCTGAGATATGGCCCATCGTTCTCCTTAGCAACGGATATCGCATGGGACAACCGGGACACATGCACAGCGCATATTGATACCTCAGGGGTTGGCCTATTTCAAGGGGTTGTCCATCCTGGTGTTCTCGACGCCTGCTTTCAGATCTCTGCAACGGCGCCGACTCAAGGCATTTCAAAGCCGCTATCAACAATGGTTCCTCACATTATAAAGGATGCATGGATCTCAGCGAATAGGTGGCCAAGAAAGGGCCAGCTCGGAGTGCATTCTGTGTCACAATTGAAACCGAACGAAACCGGCATCAATTGCTCCATAACCGCAGTCGCTGATGATGGGTCGCTGCTCTGTCACGTCCAGCGTCTTGAATTGTTGTCTATTGCGGGAAATACTGTTGATGACAAAAGACAAACGAGGATACACGCCATCAATAGGCGGCCGCAACTATCCCTTATCACCGTGGATCAACTGCAGAACTATTGCAAGGTTCATGAATTCTCAAGTGATGAGGGTGAGCTTGCGAGCGATTATATGAAGCTGAAAATTGCCCTTTATGCCACTATATGGCGCGACATAGATGAGCTACGAAAAACAGATTGGTCGACTGCGCCAATAGGCATGAAACATTATGTCTCTTGGATGGAGATGCAGCTTCAAGAGGCGTCTCTTTCACAAGAGAATCTAGCAACCCTAGATTCAGACAATCAGCTGCAAGAACTTGTAGATAAAAGGCCTTCGTGGAAGCTGTTCATTGAGGTTAGTCGAAGTCTCACTCATCTCGTCCGGGGAGAAGTCAACAGCGATGACATAAACATTCCACAACTTGTCCAGAACTTTTATGAGGCTGCGTTCGACGATACGTGGCAGAAAAAGCTCGCCTCTTACCTACGACTCACAGCACACCAAATTCCAGACCAAAAGGTCCTAGAGCTTGGCTTTGGTCCATGTAACATGACTGAGCACGTACTTTCTATATTTCAAGAAGTCGAGAATGAGACGGGGGGTATTGCTTTCTCTCAATATACTTACAACGACGTGTTTCTTTCAACACAAGCCCCTGAATTTCTTGCGCGATTTGCGCAGTTCAAAGATCGCTTCCAATTTCACTCACTCGGCAAAAAAGGTCAGGATATTACTGGAACTTGCGGATCGAAGGAGTATGATTTAATTATTGTCAACAATGTTGGAAGTATCTCGAATGGCCCTAGAGCTTTGATCCAAATGCTTGCAAACGCTCTCAAGCCCGGAGGCCATCTAATTCTGCGAGAAGTAGTCGAGCCCGGGAGCATTCCTATGAACTTCGGTCTTGGGATCTTGCCAAACTGGTGGTCCGACGATAATGAGAAGTCCTTCTTGTCACATCCTCGCAGTCTCATTTTCTCTGAGCCGGAATGGGATGAAATTCTCAGAGAGAATGGATTCACAGGGAACAACATGGTTATCAGAGACCGCAAACGTGCCGACACTCATCAGGCCAGTATTATAATCTCAGCTCGTGTTGAACAAGATAGTGAAACACTTTCTGCCACGAAAAGGAAGATGTTACTTGTTGTCAATGATAGTGATAACGAAACGCAGAGGAACATAGCATCCAATCTAGCAGACGGCGTCGCAGAGAATGAAACGACAATATTCACTATCTCGCAGCTTGCGGAGGCAGCAATAGGGGCTGAAGACATAGTCATTTGGCTCGCCGATATAGGCAACCCAGTCCTTTCTGATGTGACACCATCCTTGTTTCGGTTGATTCAGGACTGGATGTTACGATCTAATAAGATCTTGTGGGTAACTGGGGTGGCGAAGGTGGAGTCCGAGGCGGTCGATTCCCTCTCGAAGCCTTATCATGGGTTGAAAGATGGGTTTCTGCGATCCCTCCGTGCGGAGCAGGTCAACAAGCAAATTGTTTCGCTCACCCTAGAAGATACGTCACCCCATGCAATTGCCAGAAACGTCGAGCACATATCCACTATCTTCAACAAAGCCTTTATGCTTCAGCTGCCTGAGCTTGAGTACATAATTCAGGATGGAATAATCTCATCCGGAAGACTAGTTGAAGTGGCTGGCGTTCAGAATATGCTCCAAGATTCTCTTCGTCCTCAAATGAAGACCAAAGCTTGGTCTTCTGGTCCACCTGTCATGCTAAGTATCGGGAGTCGTGGGTCATTGGAAACTCTTCATTTCAATGAGGACCCGGATGCTACCGCGGTCCTAGGCCCCACCGAGGTCGAAATCGATGCTAAAGCATGGGGCGTCAACTTTCGTGACGTTTTTATTGCCTTGGGGCGACTTGAAGAGGCCGATTTTGGATCTGACTGTGCAGGTGTGGTTACGAAGGTGGGATCTGAATGTACATCTGTAATGCCGGGCGATAGGGTTTATATGTGTTCAATGGGATGCATGCGAGCCCGCCCAAGAGCAGACCAGAGCGCGGTTGTAAAGATCGCTAACTCAGTTTCATTCGAGACGGCGTGTGGGACCGTTGGACCGGCTATGACTGCATGGTATTCACTCATAGATGTCGGACGTTTGCGAAAGGGAGAAAAGGTACTTATTCACGCAGCATCTGGAGCCACCGGTCAGCTAGCTATACAGGTTGCGCAGCTAGTTGGCGCTGAGATATTCGCCACAGTTGGATACGACTTTAAGAAACAGCTGCTTATCGAAAAGTACAATATCCCCGCCGACCATATATTCTATAGTCGGAATACTACCTTTGCAGCGGGCATCATGCGGATGACAAATGATACCGGCGTGGATCTCGTATTGAACTCTCTGGCCGGCGAAAGTCTACTGGCATCTTGGAATTGTGTTGCGCCGTACGGCCGTTTCGTCGAAATCGGGAAAGCGGATATCTACGCCAACTCTTCGTTACCTATGAGCGGATTTGCAAAGAATATTATGTTTGCGGCGGTCGATCTTAGACATATGATGCTGCATAGAAAAGACCTGGGAAGACAACTCTTACTTGAAACCATGGATCTTGCCGAATCAGGGAAGATAAGTTGCCCGGATCCTCTACGCATCTACGAGATAAACGAGGTAGAAGACGCATTTCGGTACATTCAAAACGGCAAAAACACCGGACGAGTGGTCATAAGGATCAACGACACAGTCCTAGTACAGGTAATGCTACGTAATTTGTGTTACGAATCCTGCGAATGGGACAAACGCTGACTTGTTTCAATCTATAGAAATTCGTTATTGATCGAATTGACTTAAAATTCGAAGAAAACGCTAGCTATCTCATTGCTGGAGGCCTAGGAGGTATCGGACGATCTATACTGAAATGGATGGCTACTAGAAACGCCAAGTATCTCATCGTCCCGTCACGATCTGGGACCTCGGGGTCTCAGAAAGCAGAACAAGTAGTAGCGTCGCTCCGACAAAGCGGTGTCACAATAATCACCCCGAAATGTGATGTATCGTCAACAAGTTCGCTCTCCAACCTCTTAACCCAATGCAGCGAATCAATGCCTCCTATTCGGGGCTGTATCAACGCTGCCATGGCTCTTCATGTAAGTTATCCGTCTCTAAACACCAATTTTCATTTAGACTGCATGCAATATCTCTCATTTCAGAATTTCTTTCAGTCATTAACCGTCTTATTAGGACTCCATATTTGAAAATATGACACACAATCAATGGGAAGGGACCATTCAGTCGAAGGTGCAGAGTTCGTGGAATCTCCACGCACTCCTCCCGCATGATCTTGATTTCTTTATTTTGCTCTCGTCGAATGCGGGAATTCTGGGAAATATGGGACAAGCTAATTATGCGGCTGGGTGCACGTTTCAAGATGCTCTGGCCACTCACCGAAATTCGTCTCCTTTCATCAATAGAAAGACTGCCATCTCCTTGGATTTGGGTGTGATGCGAACTATCGGCGTGATAGCGGAAACTGCAGCTCTCCAGACAAGATTCGGAGAGTCTCAAGGTCACGCGCCGATCGAAGAAGAAGAGTTTTTTGCCCTGTTGGAGATGTGCTGCAGCTCAGACCAGTCGGTAGCCTGCCATAGCCAGCTTACAGTCGGTCTTGTCACTCCAGCGGACTTACTTCATCGCAACCTTGAGCCAGCCGAGGCACTGAACCGACCACTAATGGCGCATTTTAGCAAGTCTCGCATGAACATTCAATCATCGCACCCAGGTGATAGCGATGACCCTACGTTATTGTTCAACCTAGCCGAAACAGCGGAAGAGAAGGTCACCGTGGTTGTTGAGGCACTAGCTAAGAAGTTGGCGCGCGCACTCGGTGTGGACCCCGGGGAGATTGATACAGATAAGCCGTTACATGCATTTGGTGTGGACTCTCTAGTTGCGGTTGAGTTGCACAACTGGATCAACAAGAAATTCGGAGCGCAAGTGCCAGTCCGTGATATTGCTGGAGATAAAACCGTGAAATTCGTTGGAGAGCTTGTGGTGAGCGCTAGCAAGGTGCAAAAGTAGTAAAGTTACACATCGGCTGAGAATGGAACATTCAGAATGAACAATGAGACCTCTAAAGAGCAGCAGATACTTTAGTGACACTTCCCATACTATGATAGAGCTGATCAAATATAACTCATTCGCCCGGTTCTGATTCAGTCGATGTAATCGATTGACAAGCACCTAAACCCATGTGAGAAATGGATACCCTTGAATAGCACAACGGAATATACCAATGATAAAGCAAGAGGAGAGAAAGGTGTGCCTCCCATTTTTTGGAATTGATTCATAGGTTATGTGTCCAATACATACTGAAAGTACTAAGGGTTTATTCAGGTACCCAAGCTACTCAAGTTCTATTTGTCTACAACAGTTCTATATTTGGGACCTCAGGGTCCGGTCATGACAAAAAGCGATAAGTAGCAGCTAATGTGCCGCGCAATAGGTGATTACAATCGGTTTATCTAGAAAATCGGGAAAAGAATCTTTGATAGGCCCTACATTACAATACGTTGTGTAGTAATCAGTGCAAACAAGGCGCTACTCATAAAGGACTTACAATGATGTTGATAAGTTGAAAGGGTTCCCAAAGCGTGCTAGGTATTTACACACAAGTCATTCAAGCAACGTTATTGTTATCGCGCCGTATTGATCTGCTTTGTCTGTAATCAAAGTAACAGTCTAAGAAATCGGGGATCCATTGAGCGGAATCGATTTAAAATTGGAGAAGTGCCAGGTGGGCAGGCACAATCTTGAAATCAAAGTGTCACCGGGATGAAAAAATACGATTAAATAGACTTAACCAGATCCTCGGACGGTCGCTCGACATACAGACCACTCCTACTGCCAACAAAATGAATCCAGAAGTTGTTAAACTTCTTCGGGACAACGGGTACGTTAAATATCAAACCGTATACTGCTATGTACAGCCTAGCAATTCCCTCCAAGTGCACATGAAAGCAGATGTTAGTTGTCATAAAAATGATCCGCGCAATCGCTAACTAATCCGATTCTTATAGTTGTGATATCGATGAGGTCCGGCGGGAGCAAGAACGCCTCACAGAGTATTTTGAACGAGATGAAGAGAAACGTTTTGAAATGGTTGGGGTCGCTGCAAGTGGATTCTTCGGTATCACATGGAAGCTCAAGTATAGAGAATCTGCAGAATCTGGTTCTAGATACATTATCTGTAAGTCATTTCCAACAATCGAGATATCTATCCCAATCAGTCGTATCAGCTCTTTACATACTAAACCCCTATTTTAGTGAAGACGGTTCGTTATAATGGTGATCCCGATGACTCCGATATGTCTGGGCTAGAGAACCCGGTGCTGGATGAAAGAGAATATCTAAAAGTAAGTTTATACCATCGGCATATCCCCTTTTGCTCTATCTTCCCCTACACGCCACATGTTATATGATGAGCTTTATTAACAATTAGCAAGGCGCTACGATGGGCCAAACATGTTATTAGTGGCGTAGAAATAAAGAATGACCCCCTACGTCGAGTCTTCGATGGTGTTGTGCCACACAATAGTAAGTAACGCACCAAAACCCCCTGCGCAACAACGCGACTCATATAGTTGAAATGCTTCAAGCATTTTAGACCCCTACCCGCCCCAATCCAATCAATAGGAATTCGATACTAATGTTGAATATCGCAGTGTTAGTCGATAGTTGGCTTTACACGGAATGGATAGAGAAGTAAGCAGATGGATCATATACCGTTCTGTCCAGGTTAGCTAACAAATTCCTCAGTGGGACCCTCTTCAAGTTGATCCGTCGAGCTCGCGGAAGGAGACTTCGGATTCCGAACAGGATACTCTGGAGGTTTTTCATGTGTTGTAAGTCTAATACCTCATCTGAAGTTAGGTCAGTAGGTCCTCTAACTGCGTCAATGCAACCCACAGTAATCCGAATGATTATTGCTATGGGCTGGCCACCTGCAAAGCCAGACGGAGATAACCCTCAACCGATAATAGAGCAAATTGAGGGACTACCGCGTAGCGGACTGATTCATCATGATATGCACGAGGGAAACAGTAAGTCGATACAAACATATAACTCATTGCATGACTCTAAAAACTAACCCTGGTCCCAGTTATGCTTGGAGAC
The DNA here is from genome assembly GCF_022495145.1 of Xylaria bambusicola. Lineage (NCBI taxonomy): Eukaryota > Fungi > Ascomycota > Sordariomycetes > Xylariales > Xylariaceae > Xylaria > Xylaria bambusicola. The sequence continues at coordinate 53,724 of NW_025953592.1, read as the reverse complement.
CTGATACCAACTGATCCCGGAATGGAGCACAAGCGTAAGTCATCTCTATAAACACATTGTTTTTCTCTACTGCCTGTAGGAACAGAGCCTTGCAGATATTCCGACTCGTCAGATTAGCACTAACTTAGAGCATTGTAGTCACTCCAATGTTGCAACTGATCGACCTCGGGTCGATGAGAAACATTGAAGATAAAGTGTAAGTCCTGTCCTAGGAAAACCTCAGATGTAAGGATGCACCATTTGGCTGACAAAGTCTATGTGTAGGCACGCCGTTCGCGAAAACGTCTTCGATATGGGTATTGTAAGTGTATCATCTCCGCGGATTAATTGTATCATAGCTAACTCAGCTTACCCTGCAGACCATGCTTGGGCTCATTACAGTAAATGAACACATAGGCGACGGGATATTTCCTTCGGTCAGCGATGCCCGGCATTTCCAGCTTCAGAATGGACCCCGGGTACTGACAAACGGCCACAGGCTTCTTCCCGGCGCCGATGGTGTAGACCCGTTCCCTTTGGTCGACGCGGGCCTACGCCACCTAGTGTGCGCCTGCCTTGCGACGCTGCCTCATGAACGAATTGGACCGCCGCGCTTGTACAATATCGTAGCGGGTTGCATCAGGGAAAGGGATCATCAGTTCTATGCTTCCAGATGGGGGAATATCGCCTATGCCGAGAGCGACGAAGGAATACGTCGGTTCCTCTCGGAATTGGTTTTCAATGCTTAGGGGCCAGCGCCAACGACATGAGAACCTGTATGGTTTTATAGAATTTCCTTTACTGCTCCAGCTTTCTTGGGCTGACTCTCACATAGATTTATTTTACTTGTGTTCCTTTTTCGCATCAAATATCTTACGTCTCACGGAATATTCCAACATAATTCGTTAATAGTGGTCAAGCCCAGTGCACATCCCGGCTCTATAATTTTGATGAGAGAGCAGGCATTTATTTGTAGCCAACTTTATCTGCCGTTATCAGGCTGTTTCTGGGTGCATGTCATCTTAACCGCTATGACTTACGATATACTTCTCTCTCTCTCTCTCTTTCTAACGGTTGCAAGAGAGACAAGGTCAGAAAAATGATAATATAGCTGAATCAATATCTCTAGGTAAACTCCTTGCGTGCGATTACTTTTCTGTGCAAAATGACGGCGAAAGTATTAAAGGTGAAGGTATCGAAGTTGAAGGTATATTAATTAGGTACCTAGGCTCGCTAAGCAGGTACCTACCTAGGTATGTAGGAAGGCATCTACGTAGGTATTGTGGCGCTACGGGGTGGCCTGTGGCGGTGAACATGACACCTAACCAAGGTAGGTACCTTGGTAGGTAGGTAGCAGTTCCCAGGTAAAGCATCAGGAGCCAATTTGGCAGACCTACATAGCTAGGTAGGTAGGGAGGAAAAGCGAACGAGGCATCCCACGTGTGCTGACTCGCCTGCTTTGTACCTCATCCGTCTCAAAAGGCAACGCAAGATGTTTCGGGCACAATCCATTCCACTGAGGGGGCTCGTATCCAAATCCAGGCCGCCGAACCGATCGTACAGCATGCAAAATGGTGGTGTTCACGTACAGCGCCTGCGTTTGCGCTCTTTGGGCCCAATAATCTGGAGCATCGGTGCCTGCAGCGCCATCTATCTCTCGTGTGCGTCGTATGATGTCTATCGCGATGTGCAACGCGTCAAAGCTCGCGGGAAAGCCTTGGAATCGTTCGAGGAGCTGGAAAATTCCGGCCGACCATCAACTTTTGAGCGATCCGAGTTCTCCCTTCCCAACCATGCTTATGATCCCTATTCGCTCACCACGCGCGTCATGGGCCTGACCGCAGCCGCTCATATCTCATACAGCACTCAACCCTTGATGACGACTTATTTCGAACATGTGCCTGCCTCTAGCCGCAACTTCACCCTGCTCACGTCGACTTTCGGACATACAGGGCTGCTACATCTAGGCGTCAATCTTTATGGCATGTTCTACCTCATGCCCCATGCATCGACCGCGCCAGTGCTGAAGGGAGGTGATGCCCATCTTACGGCGTTCTATCTCTCTGCTGGAATCATGAGCGGACTTGCACAGCACCTAAGTGCAGTGTGGTTGAGACGTGGCTACTTGGCGCCATCTTTGGGTGCTAGTGGTGTACTTTTCGCTTTGCTCGGTATTGTCGGCGTGTCGTTCCCCAGTACCCAAGTCGGCATAATCCTCCTCCCCGGTTCAATTAGGATTGACGAGGCAATGGTGTGGATTGCTCTTTTTGATGCGGTTGGAATTTTTGTGAGGTATCCTGGGTTGTATTTCGCACACGCGTCCCACCTAGGTGGCCTCGGTTTAGGAGTAGCATATGCGAAATATGGTGGTGATCGGAGAATTTGGCGCCCAGCTCGTAAGCTTGGGTTCCAAGCGATGCGTGCTTTGGGTCTGCTCTGAGATGAACTTGCATAGTTGACAGAGTTGCGGGTGACTTTAACCTCGACAAACCAGCATTGCAGGCAAAAGGCCGGTACCAGTTCACCCATATTGCTCAGTCCTATTCTCTATTAGCTGGCGAAGTGGAAGACAAGTGACTTTGCCCAATATCTGGGATGTTCTTCTATTCTTTATATGGGCCGATTGGTATCTTTGGGCGCTATCACAATTGTGCATAGCCGATTCGTCCGGGCCAAGGATGATAATAATATAATACAGCAGTTTACACTTCTTCCTCAACACTCTCTTCAACACTGTCAGACTCGCTGTCAGCGCGTCCCTGGCCTTCTTGCCTCAGCATCCCTTTACCCTTCTTCGCCTTTCCCTTCGCGCCTTTTCCTCTTAATCCTTCAGGGATTTCTTTGTGCACCACGCCATCCTCGAACAGCAGTCCAATATCTGGGCGCCGAGCAACTGCCTTCTTCCACAGACGCTGCGGCAGCTCCTCGGCAATGGTCACGATACGGCCTGATGTGGTGAACTGCCATTTCAACTCCGGAGCCTGCTCCATCGCAGTGCGAAGATGGATCCAAATGCTGACATCCGCCTTGCTGGGGCGACTTGTTGCTGTTGCAGCGGCAACGGGCAGGAAGGACAAGTGCGAGGCACCATCAGCCTTTTTGATCGTACCAGATGCAATCACTAGCGGATAGTTCTGATAGGTCGTCTCATAGACGATGTACTCTGGCAGATTCTCGGTATCTGCCTTCAGTGGCTCGCCTTCTGGTATCAAAGGAGCTTGGGATGCGCTGTCGCGCTTCGACTCTCGTCGCACCTGATACGACTCTGCCTTCGCTGTATCTGACTCAGGTTTCTGTCGGAGTGTGAACCGCGCTTTTGATGAGGACGCAGATTGATGGATGTCGTTGAGCGTTATTCCGAGATCCTTCATTCTTGGTTGCTCAAGCTATGGCATCGCGTTAGTCACACTGTCTTTATTCAAAAGAAAGATAACAAAACGTACCAGGTCTGCAACTCCAACCCATCCGTCTGTGTCACAGATAAGGTAATCATCTTCCACCTCAGAGTCAAGCTCATCTTGCGAGACCGCGCGTTTCAGCACGAACGCTACCGCTTTGGCTACAGTAGCGTCGGCATTCTCAACAACTCGGTAGCCCTTGCCGCCTGCACTCTTTCCATTCACGCTCATACCTCTACTCCGTCCATGGCGTGGGGTTTGCTGTGAAAGTGCGCTGGGCGGGAGCACACCTCCGTTCTGATTGATGACGGAAAGGGGGATGAGGACTGAAGCAGCGGCCATTGTAAATCCTGTCTGTACTAATACGCAGGATATACAAGACTGAAGAGTCGGTTTATCGTTGTGAAGCGAGTTTATGTATATTCAGATGTCGAGTAACGGGTATACATCTAGAAGGACACACATGAAATGACAAAGGCGGCGGACCAATTTATACGTTTGTTGTCCATGTTGGCTACTGAGACGACTCATCAAGCATCCGAAAGCGGCCTCCCTTCCACGACGCGGTCCCTCGCAGGAGTGTTGGAGATCTTTGTCTTGACCGCCTCGTGCCAGCTGGTCGTGCAGATTGGCCGCGGGGATGATGAGTCCTCCTAGCCTGTCATTGTGTGGGCCAATCTCTCGACCCACACGGATAGATCCAGATGCATCATCTATTCCTAGTAGCGTGTATGCACGTCGTCCCTACCAGGTGGTATATCAATTAGCAAACAATGTCGCATGTCGTAAGTGACTGGCTTTGCCCTCGTGCCTTGTGTTGGGTTGCGCTTCCATCGGTCACCGCTTCACTTCACCACCACACCTGGTTGACCTTGATGGTTCCCCCCTGGTCTGTGTAGTCGTCCGGCTATACTCCTCCAAGCTAGGCAATATCTTCAACGCAAGTCATACCAGCATATAATCATGTACCGGTATGTGATCTGAACCTTACTTCATCTCATGTTCCCCGCCTTCAGCGCTTGTACCTTGACAGCCATTTTCGGTCAAAGTTCGGTACCTATCAGTCCGCCGAGTTCTCTACGTACCTAGTACGTAGATGATGGGCCATATCCTGAACAAGCGCAGAATGCCATGCATTGCTGCCCCATAGAGGGGGTTCCACGAAGGTGGGGGATGTTTTGAACCCCTGAATCTGTCGCGGAGGAGGGGTCAAGCCACCGAAGAGCAGACACGAGACAGTCATACATCTCAAACGGCCTATTGCGGCAGTGGGGCGGACATACTTATCAACGCACCGCTGGCGACGTGTCTATCTCTAGGATGATTTGATGCGATGTCAATATTACTAGTGCCAACATGAGTAGATTACAATAAGCTATTAGATACCTTCACTGAGCTGGGTGAGTAGTGAGTAGACACGTCAAGCATCCGGTGCCGGTGTCTTGTCGATAAGGTGGAGCATAGCTGAATCTGCTTCGATCACCTAATCTTGGTATTGGTGACGTGAGCTGTTGAAATTGATGGAGCTTATCGGTTTATATCAGACATCAAGCAAGATGAGATCAAGACAGTCCGGTCCCTCATTCTTATCTCCATGTATGTTTCATCATGCCATCTTACAGTAGTACCTATTGGCAAAGAGAGTCTCACACTCCTCACTAGGAACAACGCAACAAGTTAATCATGGTAGTTTGATATACCAAGGTCTGTATCAGCTACCTATCCAAAGGATTGCTATTTACACATGTTAATCCTCGGTGTAGTTAACATGGTTGACGTGGAGAGCCTAACTAAACGTGTGCCGCTAGGCGTCCACCTGGCGCTAAGTGGATCGCGGGGTAAACGCGCGGGTTGAGCTGTTAATTAAGTAGACAGCTGGATGTTCGTGATATCGATCGCCCGGTCGACCATGGAAGACATGATAACTGACAAGCGAGGGCTTTTCTAGGTGCCACTTGGCATAGTTTACAAGCTGCACCTGGTATGTCGTAAATGGCCTGTAGGTGATTGCGATTAGGAATCTACAATACGTCTACAACGCAGTCCTCCCTCTTTTCTCACTCGTGCGGGTAGCATCTTCTTCCAGCCCAGGCATCACGGGGACAATTTAGCAAGGTGTGTCAGTCGCCAACGCTACACAGGAAAAAATGGCAAGTGCACGAGAATATCGTAGGCACTTGCCTTGTGTTGCGATTCGGGTCAGTAGGTAGTTGGCAGGTACGCTGGTCTTCCGTGCAGAAAGCATGGTGCTTGCCTGTTTCTTGTCTTGTCTTGTACAATGGCAGGGTCGTCAAGTTTGCTGAAGTGAGATTACCCGTCACTATTCATCTGCAACTGCAATCTGTCAGGAATAGATAGCGACACTTAGACTCTCGTAGCAAGCGGTGCAGATTAAGGGACCTCACTAGGTTACGAAAGATCAGGTCTAGGTGCAATCGATTATCAGAATGGCTACCCCTTTCCCCTCTATTCAGTCTTTCTACTCGAGGGAGGTGGCCTCGGGAGGCGCCGATCGCTCTTCTAGTCCTATCAATCCCGGCGACGGCTTCACGCCTTCAGAGGTAGAAGCAGCCTTGAACCCACTCTCACGGCCCTTTCGACCTTCAAGGCACTACGATGCTTGCCTCATCGCAGAGCTCCAGACAGGAATGCATAACTACCGAATTACCGGGAGGCTTGTCAATTTCTCTTCTGCTGTGGGATACTATTTCCTTGTTTTATCCGATGGTACCGCTGCGATGGCAGTAAGTTTACTATGTGCAAACAACGGAACCTATATGGGATACAAACTCATTATGCTTCTAGATCAAGATGTACTACAGCTTTTCCGGATACCAGCCACTCTTAGGCCAGCGCATAACTGTGTGGGCTACCGCAATCTCTGCTGGAAATCAGGCCGAGATAGGGCACATTCCATTTTGCTCCATAGCTACCACGATATATCCAGGCCGCAACGGCGCAACCCATATAGAATTCCACGTAGATGAGGCCGATTCTGAAGAAGACCTCTCGCTACGCTCGCCGCTAGACATCGGCACTAGGCCCGGTGACCATCTTCCTGGTCTCATGACACTGAAGTCGTTACTCTGTGGCGGCTATGAGATAGGAGCAGCAAAGGTTCTCGTCTGTGTGAGAAGCATTGGGCCCCGACGGAGTGTGGCCTCGAGGAAGAGAGAAGCACAATATAATTTGGTCGAAGTGGGCATTTACGACGACACTGCAAGTAGCGTCTTGAAGCTCTGGCAGGAAAAGATTCCCTCCGCGAAATCATGGGTACCTAACCAGACCATTCTGCTCATTTCCCAACCGTCTTGCAGCCTCAATGAGGGCTCCAATCGCCGTGCTGAGATCGGCTTGGGATACAGCTCTATGGTTGATGTTAATCCTGAATACTTAGAGGCTAAATGGCTACGCCACAAGATCCAGGATATGGCCAAGAAAGAGAGCGTCATTGTCCCTTTCCCCGATGATACCTGGGACCTACAGCTAGCTATGTATGGTCCGAATATTACATTATATACGCTTGCCGAACTTGAAGATCAAGTACGAAACCAAGATGTATCGAGCAAATTCAGTGGGAAGCTGAGTGTAATTGTTTTCGAAATGAATTTAATGGACAACTGGCGCAAAGCTACCACCTACTGTACTGAATGGTAAGCTACTCTTATCCTATCCGCGACATGCTCACAGCTGACTAGGATGTAGTTGCGGGATACCACTCTATGCCAATAAAATGACAGCGGTTTGCAAGAATTGTGATTCTCAGCGAGACCTTTCGCTGAATCCTCGCTTACTCGGCGCATTGCTTGACGAAAGTGGGATGATTAGCGGAAATAAGCTCGTATGGAAAGACGACGCCTGGACTCAATTCCTTTTTGGAGCACCGGCGCAACAGTGTGGAGGGAACATTGTTGCACAATCGTGGAAGGATATGTCTGTACTCGGCACAAATGTGCTTAGAGACCTAGAAGCACATCTACTATACTCCCGTGCCACATTAACATTTGGGTGGACATCTGAGCTGGGAAGACTTTGTATTCTCGGCGTTGAGTGGTAAGCAATAACCTAGTTGTCAAGAACCCAACGGAAAATCAATTTCGCCGAAATATGATTTCCGGGAAAGGTCGAAACCGATTACGCGATCACGAAATGCCCAAGAGGAAGAAGATTTAACCACAGAACTCCAATGGTATGTATTGTGTATATTTTCATGAGCCGCTGTGGCGCTCTACATTCAGCTTGCTGAACTGGTATCTATCTAAATCATCATCGCAGCCTCCTGGCTACTAGCCTGACCTTCATCATTAAGTGTATAATAAAGAAACCACTTGCACCGCTCACGGGCCAGACTTTTTCATGCCGTGTCATGAGGTTAGAACAAAAGAAATCAAATCATTAATCCAAGCGCTTAACCCTCCATTTCCTCGTCCTCATCATCATCGTCATCAAGTTCGATGTCGCTATCAATGGTGTTGCCCATGAAGTAATCAATGGCATTAGGATAGATATCCTCGGCGATGGTGACGGCAACCTCGTGGCCAGCAGGGAATGTCTCGACAGCCTCCTCAGTGAAGTCCTCGTCATCATCCTCGTCTTCATCGTCCTCATCCATGTCCTGGCCAGCCTGAGCGGCCTTGCGCTTGGCGAGCAACTCGGCCTTGGCCTCGACGTGCTCAGCAGCGCTGATCCAGCGGCCACGGTATGAGAAAAAGTTGAAGAAGCTTAGAGCACCCTCAACACAGCTTTCGAGTTTCTTGGCGAGGCTCTGGTACTCGGCAAGGTTCTTGGCGGCAGCATCACGGGCGTGGCGGGCGTCGTTGGCAAGCACACCGTCAAGCTTCTGGGAAGAGTCGGCCTTCTGGGCGTTCCAGAATGCCAGGGCAGCATCTGACAGACCCTGGGTAAGATCCTTCTCGGGGCTCTTCCAGTTGATCTTGATGGGCTGCGAAACAAGGCCAGCAGAGCCGTCCTTGCCGTAGCGGAAGTAGAAAATCTTGGTAAGCTCCTTGTCGGAGAACCACTCGTTGTCGCCAAAGCGGAAAGTGAACTGCAGAGAGCGAGGCTCGCCGAACTTGTCGAGACCAAGGTCGGAGGGCTTGGCCGAGGCCGGGATCTCAGGTCTCGTAACCTCGAGGGAGGTGAGGGCAGCAGAGAAGACCTCAAGGTCGCTGGGGGTGACAGCAGCTTCAAGCTCGGAGGCGGCGTTGTCGAAGGTGACAGCCCAGAAGCTGGGGATCTTGGCGATGGTCTTTTGTCGGGCAGCGAAGATGTCGCGGGACATCAGGTACTGCTTGGCAGTTACCTCGGTGTCGACATCTGAGATGGCAGCCTCAAAGAGGTGCAGCTCCTTGATGGTCTGGGGATCGATAACAACGTCGGCCTCGGATGAAGACATGGTGGGCAAGGAACAGTTGTGATGATGGAGAAGTGTTTGTGGTGGGTTGGATGAAGGAAGAGAGGAATGGGAAAGCAAAGGAGCAGAAGAGGAGGAAATATATATCAAGGAGCTCGACCTGAAGAACACGCTCTTATAAACAAGTGTCCGAACAAACACTTGTTCACCTGGACAACGCAAACACTTATTTCGATTTCATAATAGGAGGGGTTCAAGGAAAAAAAAAAAAAAAATCTCTTCGGTGATACCCAATCTCCATTGGCGGGGTACAGCTAGGTCCCACCTGTATGGGAGAAAAAAAAGACAATGCGACCTAGCATCCAGAGCAACTAACCACATACCCAGTAACCTCCCTGCTCATCCTAGAGCCTCTGTCTTCTTCTACGCTACCTAATTGGGTAAGCCAACGGGAACTGGCAGCTTTGTTCCAGTGGCGGAGAAGGAAAACTTTTGCTTGCACTGGTAAGTATCTTGCACATACATGAACACTCTTTGTTACGCGACTTGATTCTCACGTATTTTGATGAGACGCGTTGTCTTGTTGCCACCAATCACATGAAATAAAATAACTAAAATGACAATTAAAAAAAAAAAAAAAAACTATCGTGTACAACGTACCTACACCAAACTAGGTACTGTAGGTAATCCACCCCTCCTTACGTGGCAACGGCTTGAGGTCGGAGGAGGGGCAGAGTAGTAGGTATATAGGATTTTTTTTTTCTGGCTTTCTTTCTTTCGAAAAACTGGCCTGCGTTCGGACCCTAGAATCAATTAATTGGTTGCCAGGGTCTAGCTGCACCTAGTTTGCCCCACAGGACTGCCGGCTTTTTTCTTAGTGTAGGTAGTGTTTGTTGCCTGGTAAATGTGACCGGCATTGATAAAGGCGGTCAAAATACTTTACATACATACTATGTAGTAGTAGGTGCACGTAGACTAACAGGTGGCCGATGTACAGGATCAGGAAGTAGGTTGAAGCAATCATTGCTGGTAACTCGTTTGGGAGCGTGCAGTAGGTATGAAGGAAGAAAGTCAGGACTTTTCAGTCTATATCGCTGACTGAGTCTATGACCAGCAACCCGGAAATGCTGATGTATACCAACCTACAAGACTTCTATCAAAGTGAAAAGCAAACCTCCCAAAACAAACCAAACCAAACGCAAGAAGAGAGAAAAAAAAAAAAGTAGCGTAGGTTGCTGTCTAGTCTAGATCTCCACCTCTGTCTATCTAGTCTCAAAAGTCCGATCTAGGTATTCCCACTCTAGGTACTTCGGTGTACATTTTTCTTTTCTTTCGGTCTTCCTCTATCCTCTAATGGTAAACTGTCGCCCCGTCTAAACCAGATCTTGGGAGATAAACTGGGAAAATGCGAAAAGTGTCGTTTGGGTCGTGTCGTGTCTTGTCTAGTAGTAAGGCAGTGTATAAATAAACAAACGCTGAATGGATAACCGGCTGAAAGACTGAATCAATGAACAAACGCCCCGTCCGTTGCATGTTTATGCTATCGTGATGGTGTAGCTGTCTCGGCGATTTCTTGGTAACATGGGCCGCTGGTTCGCTAGCTTTGCGTTGACCGACTTGGCGAGGGTCGTGGTCTTGACCGCTTTCGCCGCGACATCGCTTGTCTGGATGAGGTAGTCCAGCAACTCCGCGACCTCGTCATCGGTGCCGAGCTCGTTGAAGAACTCAAGCTTCTCCAGGTTCGGCGGGATGCCGAAGGAGTCAAGGCGCGGCTTCTTGGACTTGCGCCCGAAGAGCTGCCAGTCCCAGTTGATGCGAAGCACTTTTAGTGCGGTGAAGTCGCGCATGCGGAGTGAGCGTCGGCTGCCCATCGTGGGGAAGTCGATTGTGATACTTTTCAGGGATTCGCATTGTGAGCGTAGAGCGACGATGTAGTCGCCCATGTTGTCGGAGCTCTCTTCCAGTTCGGGCGTCGGCTCTGGGCTTTGCGTCATGACGAACTCTTCCATTGCTTTTGGTAGTTCAAGAACATCGCCGAGAGCGTCGTCGCTGATGTCGCACTCGATGAGATGGAGTTTCTTCAGAGGAAGCTCGTGGGGCCGCTCGATGAAGTCGAACCCGCGATAGTCCAGCTTTGCTCTGCGAATGATGAGCGTTTCGAGCGTCGGGTGTGCGAAGATGTGTATGTTGTCGCGGAGATCCCAGTAGGCGTTGTCTGGACACTGATAGAACAGGCTGCATGACTTGAGATAGGCTAGGTCGAAGGGCCCGTTGAACAGGGCGCCGATGCCGTCGAGTAAGTTTACAGGCACGGACACCTCGAGCTCCTGCAGGTTGGACATGGTGGAGATGGTGCGCACGAGGCTGTCGAAATGCGCTGGCGTGTAATGCGAGTTGGCGATGTGGCCGTTGAGACTTAAGTGCGACAGCTCGCTGGTGGGATACTCGAGGCTCGCAAATTGGATGGCGGATCCGCGGCGCTCGCGGCGTGTAAGCGACTCGCCAAAAGTGAGGTGGTGCTCAGGCTTCTCGAAGCGGACGTCTTCGTACAAAACCGAGTCGGCGACGTCATGCCAGCGCTTGTTGACAAGTGACACGCTGCAGAGGTCGCCTGGCGTGCTCTCGGCTAGGGTCTTGAAGACCTGCTCCAGGATGTCTTCGGGTAGGTCTGCGAGGCGACGACTGGCATTGCTGGCGCCGTTGGTGCCGTTGGTGCCGGCGTGACTCTTGTGGGGTCTGTCTTTGTTGTGCTTCATGTTGCTGCTGTCGTTGTTGATGGTATCACGGTGGCGGCACTCTGGCTTCGCAGGCGCATCAGTCTTAGCTTGAGGACCAGGTCCACTAGCACCATGATCGCGGGACATTGTCGACTAGTGGTGTAGGTGAGCTGTGGTCGGATGCGGATGTGGATCTGGGGAAGTTGGCGACAGTGCCCAGGTGGGTAATCGCGTGAGATTTTGGCGGGATTGCAGGTCCTGCGCTGGGCTTTCTGGTTTTCTGGCTTTCTGGCTTGTGATTGCGGTGGATCGCCTGGGGTGGGCACCGCCACAAATTGGCCTAGGGGTCGTCGGGCTTCAGCGGTTGAGCGTAGGTAGGTACTGAGCTGCTCAGTGTAATAGTGATTAGAATTGAGAGATGTACCTATGCGTGTGTCGAAAGACGTCGCAGCCCTGCCGCAAGCGTCTTTGTGTGTGTGGATGTGGATGACCTAGGCTTAACTCCAACTCTGTGAAGAAGAAAGGAAAGGAAGGGAAAGGAGAGGAAAGGATAGAGATGTGGAGTGAGAGACAGAGAGAGTAGAGCAAGGCGTTCACAAACAAAGCCAAAACTAAGACCAAACCCAAAGCCAAAACCTTACCTACTTACTCACTCTTCATAATGAAGCCAAGATGGAAGAACAAACAATAGTGTTTTGTGCGGCGATAGACTTTCCCTCCATACCGGTATGTCACTGACGTTCGTTAAACTCTCCACCCGCACAGGCGGCAACGTTATAGGTATGAGTGATGCGCGATGCGCGATGAGGCTCAAAGCAAAGTTACATGGCACGGCTCGAAATGGCTGATCCGCGCCTTTAGTCAGACCCCAAATCGCATTGGCATGTGTAATTAATACGACGGGACCGACGCATGTCTTGCTTGCTTGCATGCATGTGCGACGTGCGACGGGAGAGGGTGGCACTCCCGGCTTAGCGTCATTGATACCTCTTACCCGGACCCCGGGATACGCGGCATGTGAGGACTGCCTGGACAAGCCAACCGATCCCGGGCGAATAACCTGGTCACCAGATACCTTAGGTAGGTTCTGGTAGGTGTGTAGGCATATTAGATAGGCATGTAAGTAGGTTAGGTATGTTGTCAAGATTCGCCAAAATATGACACGTGGGTATGTCATGGACAGACTAGACTACGCCTCAGCTTGACTTTACCCACCGAGCCTAAAGGTGAAACGAAGTAATAAAAGCTACATGAAACTCGCATGAGATTTAATTAATATGTAGAAGTCGTTGGCGTAAACCAGATACTTGGTACCTAAGGTAGGTAAGCAGCCGTGAGCAGGGGCGGGCATTAATGCAGTAGGTATTCAATAACGATAACCTTCTTCTATGTGCTCTCGGCCAAACGAATGAGTCCTCAGTGAAGAATACCTACATCCATTAGCAGCATGATGAGCGTTGTAATAGGTATGTCTTGATGATGGAAATGCCACGTAATGATTGATTTCTACCGACAAACAGCTCTGCTTCCGCGCAAACGAAACGAAATGCTATGATCCCATCACTCATGAAACCGCACGTGTAAGTTGAATTATATGGGTTAGGCTGCGCGCGTCGGCCGAATCGCACCTGTATGAATAAATACTGCTCATTTGCGCCGCCGATGTGTCAATAACTGAACAATGACTTTTAGAAGTAGGTAGCCCGTGCCACCTTGAATATCTTATATAGATGTGATAGGTATCTAATTTGATTCATGATACGATTACCTGCTAGACCCGAGCTGGGTGCAGGCGCTTGGGGCACTCGGCCACCACGATACAAATGATGGTATCCGACTCGAGACTCGAAGCCTCGTCATTCATGCTTACATAGCTGTCTAATTGCGTATCAGTAACATAGCAAACCTCTTCTCCTTGCATAACACAAAGTCCTAGAATACGAGAAGTTTTATTACTTTCTGGGGCTGTGCCTCGACATCCGAGGACCAATCAGTGAGTGAGTGCTTGAGCGAAGAGCCCCAGTGTAACCACTCTCGCAAACTACATCATATGCTTACAGTGATTATAGATTCACACTGATGTCAGCTGCTTAATCGAATACTTCGTATAGTTGCAAAAAACAAATATCAACAGGGAAACCCTTCGAAGATAGAGATCTCGACTCTTTAGTCGAATAAAAACAAGCATTTCTTAGCTCTTCGTGTAGGTACGTGTACACAGCCCTCTTTGTGGATCGACTCTGCTCTGTGACTAATTGAAAAACATCTGTTGGCTATCTTTTTCCTCGACTATCATAGTGGTCAATGGGGAATCCACAACGGACGTCGGCACTACTTAGTAGGCATACGAGACGCGCCGTCAACTGCTTCTCGTCTGTTCTGGGATACCTAGAGCGGCGACTTAGGCTACCTCATGGATTCAATCGAAGCCTTTGTCCACCTGTACCAAGGGTACTATGAGATATCACGATAGCTTCGCAACAAGAGTAGCATACATAGGTATCTATTCTTTCGTGGCAGCCCCGGCTGTATAAATTTTACTGACTGAGGTCTCGATGCCTGAGAGCCAACCAATTCCTAGCTTGCTCTTCAGACGCGCTGCACAGTTCTAGAACATGATCCTCTAACCCGATCGGAGCCGCCTGTGGTCCCGATTCACAACCCCCGGCCATGACCCAGCTGTTATCCAAGCGCCGTTAGCACTGAATAGGAACTTTATGGGGCAGTTTGTGTCGCAGTCTTCCGTCGGAGGGAAAGCCGTGATCCATAGGCGTGGCGTCGCCCGTCGTCAGCTACGGGTCCGCTATGGGTTCCCAATCGCCGTCATCCATGAACCCCTGGTGCTGCCCTGGCCTTGTGCCCTGGCATGGCATGGGCTGCCGAACAAAATATCAGCACCTTGTTCTCCCTTGTCACAGGCTTTAGGGGCAAACAGGTTCCTTTTTCTTTCATTTCGTTTCACTTTGTGTTTCCCAGGCCAAACAGTCCGTCTTTCATGCCCAGTCCAATTAATTTGCGCCTACACTCTCGTTTTATTTTTACTTTGATCGTTTTCACTCCGAGCTCTTCATTGAGGCTTGACGTCATTGGGCGATAGGCTCACCCACTTCGCTGATCAATCTCGCGCTACTGCTCGTCATACTGGTCTCTTCGATCTCGACGTTTTATAAAGTTCGAAACTAGATATCTTTGCCTGGATTGTTGAAAAGTTATCTCTTGACTCGACACTCGCTTAATCCACCCGTCCCTTGGGGTTTGACATTCCAACATGCCTCACTATACGTCAGGCATGGGGATAGTCCCGCGTGACGGGACTGACCAGTTTCTCAAACTTATACAGAACCCCTTCAATACATCAGTACGTCACATGTCACCACGACTGCCAGCGGTTGGGCCTAACGGGTTTACAGTTGAGTGAAAAGGCGTTCTGGTCATCTTTTGGTTATTCTTTCGGCGCAGCGTGTAAGCAACACCCAGAGACATTTCCTTGGTGTTCATGAACGGCAACTTGGCACGACGAGCTCACTTCTTGGCTTCGTCTCGTTCCTAGGAACTTCTCATCATGTCAATCGCTTCATCAAATGAGCTAAAAGTTGGCAATTGAAATTACTGACCTAGAGTGTAGTGCTTTTTGCCCTTCTTTTCTGTATACTTCGCCCGTACAACGGTACTGTATATGCGCCTCGGCTGAAACATGCCGATGAAAAACATGCACCGCCGCCGGTGGACAAGGGTGTCTTCAGCTGGGTATCGCCTGTGGTGAAAACACGCGAACAAGTGCTCGCTGAAAAGATAGGTGTTGATGCTACTCTTTTCTTGCGATTCACCAAGATGTCTCGCAATCTTATGGTGGTTCTCTCCGTCATCGGCTTAGGTGTCTATATCCCTCTCAACCTCGTTCAAAACACCAAGAACGGCGCACTGGATCATACCAACGTTTTCATCCGTCTCACACCCTTGGGTGTATGGGGAGCTGCCTGCTGGGCGCATGTCACAGTCTCTTACGTGTTCGACATTATCGTATGTCTTTTTATCTGGTGGAACTACCGTGCAGTTATCCACCTTCGGCGCGGATACTTCGATAGCCCCGAGTATCAAGAAAGCTTGCACGCGAGGACACTAATGGTACGTTGGACAGGTAGAAGGCTTGTGCCCCAATAGTAGGAACTATTGTACCACCTAACACCTCCAATAACTGTACCCGATGCCTCGCTAATATCGTTGTAGGTTACCGATATCCCTGTCACCCACCGAACTGACACTGGTATCTCACAACTTATCGACGAAGTTGACAGCTCTGGAAATCAATTCGGAATTGTTGCCCGTAACGTTAAAGGCCTCCCAGAGCTTATTGAAGAGCATGATGAGGCCGTCAGAGAACTGGAATCGATCCTCGCCAAGTACCTGAAGAATCCTGATAAGTTACCGGCTAAGCGGCCTCGATGCAAGACCCAGAAAGGAGACCCATGTTATAGCGAAGTTACCAAAATTGACGCAATTGAATACCTTACATCCCGAATCGAACGACTGAAGGCAGATATCGTCGAAAAGCGGAAGTCGGTTGATCAACAGAAAGCACTCTCTTACGGATTTGCCAGTTACCCAAGCATTGAAGAAGCGCACGATGTCGCATATGCTGCCAGGAATAAACACCCAAAAGACACTACGATCCAACTTGCCCCGAAGCCAAGCGATTTGATATGGGAGAATCTCCCTCTAGACCGCCACCGCCGGCGGTGGGGTGCCTTCATGAATAATTTTTGGGTTATTGTTCTTACCGTAGTCTGGACGGTGCCTAATGCGCTCATAGCTGTCTTCCTCGCCAACTTGAGCAATCTTGGATCTGTGTGGCCTACATTTCAGGATCAACTTCAAAAGAATCCCAAAACTTGGGGCGCGGTGCAAGGTATTCTTGCACCTCTGGTAACAACGTTATTCTACTTAGTCCTTCCCGTCATTTTCCGTCGACTCTCTGCATATGCCGGTGATTATTCGAGGACTGCTCGCGAAAGACACGTCACTCAAAAGCTTTACGGCTTCTTCATTTTCAACAACCTTATCGTATTTTCCCTCTTCTCCACGGCCTGGAAATACGTCGCTGCTGTAATGGAAGCTGAAGGCGATGGGGATGTTTGGTCGGCTATCGTCAACTCGGATCCATTTGGTAATCTGCTCACAGCATTCTGCGACGTTTCGCCTTTCTGGCTCAATTACCTTCTTCAACGCAATTTTGGAGCTGCACTGGATCTGTCACAGCTTCTCAAATTGACGAAAGGATACGTTACGCGGAAGTTATTTAGTCCAACCCCCCGCGAACGCATTGAGCTCTCAGCGCCACCACCATTTGATTACGCTGCCTACTACAACAACTTCCTCTTCTACACTACAATAGCTTTAGTTTTCGCACCTTTCCAGCCCTTGGTGCTCCCTGTTACCGCACTCTACTTCGCACTTGATGTTTACACAAAGAGCTATCTGCTGCTGTAAGTAGGCGCTTCGGGTGCGATTTGATTCTCCACTAACACTATTGATATAGATACGTTTTCGTAACGAAACATGAAAGTGGTGGGACATTCTGGCGCGTCCTTGTTAATAGGCTACTCTTCGCAACATTACTTGCGAACGTAGTAACAACCATCTTTATCATAGCTCGGCGCGAATCAATTACTCAAGTTATTCTGATGATTCCACTAGTCGCTATTATAGCAGCTTTCAAGTGGTACTGTCGGCGCACCTTTGATGATGAGATGTATTTCTACTCGAAGGGCTTGCATCGTATAGATAAGGAGAACTTGCCGACTAAGCCGAAAAATGATCGCGTTGCGGTGCGTTTTGGTCATCCGGCGTTGTACAAAAAGCTTATGGTACCCTTGGTTCATGAAAAGGCCAACCATATCCTCAAGGAGATCCTTCGCGACCAAGCAGATCCGGATTTCGAGGATGCAAACCACTATGGCGATACGTACAGAATGCAGAGGCTGTCTACACATCGTTCACGAATCGACGGTGCAGGTAACAACACTACGTTTGAAGTTGTTAATGAGTCGCAAATGAACTTTGAACATTTCCGCGATCGGGAAGAGTTTCGCGAGTTTGGCGGTGATGGTGATTTGTTTAGCAATCCATCATCAAGATCCGGATCACCTGCCCCTTGGCAGTATTCTCGTTCTAACTCGAACATGTCCGTGCCACGTCACGCAGACGCTGCAAAGGAGTCAGAGTACGAAGGTGCCACATATCCAACCGGTTATCACCCCCCATCAACATTTCGACCGATGCCGTTGACACGCCAGCCTTCTGAGATGTCTACGGACCAGTATCGTACAATGGGCAGACAAGGTGACCTCTCAGACGTGAACTTGTTAGATGATGCAGCTCCGCTGGGAAAAGCCACTTCTAGTCAGTCACACATATCAGATACACATAAGACTGGTTGATGTCAGAACGAGTCATGTCATTGAATGCCGGCGTAAGGGAGCATTTGCATATAGATTTTATCTAGGAACGGTCAACGGCGTATCCCCAACATGGTCACCATGACACTAATTTTATTAGTCTACATTTCATATCCTGGTTTACATCTTGTTCCTAGAACTGGTTCGGAATCCACGAGTAACTGGGGAAATGACTATACGGCGAGCCTTGACTCACGAAACGAGCATTTATAGACGATTTTTGACATAGCATTATCAAATATTAATTATGGAAAAAGTTACGTATCACGAAGACAAGCGAAGACGAGGGAGTCATTCTGGGCTTTGAATTTGAACAATACCTTTACATACACGGCTACTTAGTGTGTGTTTTACGTACGTGCTCTAATAGTTGAGTGGTTTACTGACTAGTGGCACCGAAGCCACGAGGATTTTGACAGAGATCCCGCTAGACTAGGCGTTGATCAGTTGTCAGAAAGTCGAATAGAGATATGAAGTGAGGCACACGTGTTACTATGCCGACCCAATAAACATGATTCGGTACCTGCATTTGATCTTTCTTTAAGGGATAAAACTTCCCCTTTGGGTAGCTTGCGCGTACTTTTATGAGCACATTAGTCAGTTTAGCAAAACTTGTCTCCCCAGTTTATCTGACTCGATCTGCTCCCCTTGACGATCGCTTGAAAACTGGAATTAATGAAACCATTCCTATAGGCCGGTCATCTCAGATCACTGGAACCCGTGATCAGCACCTTGAGATTCTAGACCATTGACATCCGCCGGTCCGTCTTGATCCCAAGCGGAAGAACCCCGGGTGTCATGGAGTATGCGTCTGAGGACGACTCAGGCGAAGCGGGTCCGTGGCCCGTTGGGCTGATGTGGCGATCACGGCACTAAGTCAGGTCCGCCGTTCCACACCCGGCCTCCAGGTCTATAAGAGGCCGACACGGAGACTCTCGATCTTGAATTCTGGAAAATCTACAAGTTCACATCCCATTGTCAACTCACCACAATCATTCATTTGCCTAAGCGCAACTTTTCGCGGGTCGACTTTCTTTTCCGTACTCGCCAGACTTTCACTTCCAGTCCTTTTCCCAGTCTTTCTCGGGTTAAATAGACGCAACTATTGCCTGAGTTAGCCACCACATTCTTTTGCGCCCATTATCGCAGACGCACCCCGCGGAACTTCAACGCAACGAGCAAAATTTCAGTCGCTAGAACAAAGCACCATTTTACAAACATGCCTTCTTTCGCTCAGATCCTGATCGCCCTCGGCGCCGCTGGCAGCGCCCTCGCAGCACCCCTTGCCAACACCAGCGCGGCCGTCACTACGGAGCAGCGGTCCGCTGGGCAGACCTTCACGGGCGACATCACCTACTATCAGCCTGGGCTCGGCGCCTGTGGCGAAACGAGCTCGGACAGCGAGACCGTCGTGGCGCTTTCGCCGACGGAGTACGATGGCAACTGCGGCAAGACTATCACCATCACCAAGGACGGCCAGACGGCTACGGCCAAAGTCGTCGACAAGTGCCCGAGTTGCGCGAGCGGAGCTATCGATGTGTCCTCCACCGTGTTCAAGTCGCTGGCCGACATGTCGGTTGGGCGGACACAGGTCTCTTGGTCGTTCAATTAAACGGGAAGGAAGCAAATTTGTGCTTTCGATGGATAAGGGGTGATAGAGGACGGGGGGCTAGTCCCTGCGCTGGACGCAGATGGGACTTTATCCGCTTTGCTGTCGTGCGGGTCATGACGCGGGCGGTTGTATAGCCTTGGGGGAAGGGGGTTGACGAGTATGTCTGTCGCTTTATGCATGTTTGTGATACCATCGGAGAAGGATATGATAGAGGATAGCATTCTAGAGCTTTTTGCCATTTCGCACAGCAAGCGGTGATGCTAGTTCTATAGAATACACTCATTGACACATTTATTCAGTTTTTACATTCCATTGCAACTTTATCATCGATCATGTTAGCGGTGTAATATGAGCTTCGTAGTCTTAGCTGTATATTTGATTGCGCTATTGAAGGAGTGAGAAACGCGAAAGACACTGCCTATAAACTGATCGCCTTCCTTCTATAAGCCCTTCTGATATATTGAGGTTTGGTGGTTAGCTGGACCAAGCGCAGGTCCAAACTCCGAGCGAGTCCCCTCCGGCCACGGCCTCGGATCGTTACTAGGAATAGTATCCCGCTCTTGGAACGGGTCTTGTTATGAGACCAAAGAAGCCCGCACATGTACCCCGCTTGACGCGCGTGCAATGTACAAGATTCCCCGCACCGAGTCGAGACGGTTGCAGCCTGCCTCATTCTTGTGGTTTTGGCCATGAGACATCTTTCGATTGATTCTCTCTTCAGCTTTATGATCGAGAAGCTAGGTTTCCATGAGAATCAGAGTATATGGACCAGCTATATGTCACTTTGGCACCAGCCGTCACATTAAGTGTAAGTTTCATGTTGTCGAGATATCATAATCAATGGTAATTAGTTGATCCAGTCTTCATAATCCCCCTTGTCGTCATCTCCAAAAAGCTCCACGTACAATGAATGTCCGATCATTGTGCAGTATAACCCCCATCAACTGCCAGAGTCGCACCGGTGATCCACTGTGCCTCGTCACTTGCGAGGAACACAGCTGCTCCCACAATATCTCCAGGCACGCCAAGACCCATGGGATGCGCTGCTTCAATAGCTTCAAAATTGTTGATGTTGGCTATTGCATCCTTGACAATTGCGGTTTTAGTATCTGTCAAAAAATGAGTACTTGGGCGGGTTCCTTTGTTAACGTGCGGTAGTACTTACACCCGGGACAGATCGCATTGCTATGAATCTTGTGCTTCGCGTAGTCTAGACCGACTTGCTTGGTGAGATTTGTCACCGCTGCTTTGGAAGCCGCGTATGAAGCTGGGGTCGGTCAACACATACTTGTATTCTGCTTTGATCGGTATTGATAGAGATTCTTACGAATAGCCCTTCCTGCGACGAGTCCATGGACAGAGGCGATATTGATGATCCATCCTCTGTGACCAGATTTATGGGGTTCTTGCTGTAACATCTGCGTGATTGCATATTTTGAACCAAGGAATACTGACTTGAGGTTCACGGCCATCGTAATGTCCCATACGGACTCTGGTGTTTCATGCACTGGTGTCGGGGCCTGACGCGATTCCATGGCGATGCCAGCATTGTTCACTAGTCTGGATTGCATGTTAATAGCTTCATCCGCATTGATGATCATCTCTTACATGTCTACGCGGCCAAATGCCTTGACAGCCTCACCCACTAGATTCTCAACATCCTGAGCTATGCTAACGTCAGTTTTGACGAAGATAGCCCGTCCTCCATCTGCCTTGATTGCGTCGTCGGTGTAGATGTTTGCCTCTTCAGCGATCTGGGCCCGAGCTTCCCGGTTTAAGTCCGCACATACAACGGCTGCTCCTTCGCGGGAGTATGCAAGCGCTATGGCTCGGCCCAGGCCGGAGGAGGATCCCGTAACAATAGCAACCTTCTCAGAGAGTCGAGGAGCCATTGCGTTCTGTGTTTACTATTGGTGGTGCCTTCGCTGAGCGCATTTAGGGATGTTGGAAATTTAGTCAATTATATACCCATCACCACCGGTGAAAAGAATGCAAGGATCTACATCTTCTTCACGAATAACCATATTGCTCGTACTTTTAGTAGGTTGCGAGCCTGCGTTGCCTAAGGTACTGAAAGTGATTGGTCAAATGCGAGCTGAAATAATTCCAGGGATCTCGAATATGCGGATAGCATGGGTGGAGATAGCAACGTGTCCGGATGTACCGGTAAGTCGAAGAGATTCGTCAGTTGTTGATAACCTAAGGTTACATACATAGTTTTCCGTAGCTTGCCGCGCATGGATTCTTCGGAGAATTGATCTTTGTCAGAAACAATTGGCCTTAGGTTTTACTAACTCCAACTGAGCTTCATCAGCTATGCGACCGTGAAGCAATATAGAATCTTTATGTGGAGAGGTTATGTTCTAACCAAGCCTGTACGTTGTTAAGGAGAGCGGGGTCTTTGCTGCTTTTGGTAGCACTGGTTCCATAATCTTTCATCTTTGGGCATCCCAAGTATTGGGTAAGGTTGGTGATGGTTAGTGTTACATACTTAATATGTAGTTCACATCACACGACTAGGCAAATGGTGAGATAAGTAGTGCTTCCGATATTGTCATGAGTAACCCCCCTCTCTCATTCTCATTTCCGTGCATCCAGATGAACTGCAACCAGGAAGTCTTCTCAGAATGTCTTCAACGTCACAGAACCTTTTAGATCTACTACGAACCCTATCCACGGTTGACTGCGATACCTTGGATGTTGAAGGTATGAGTTCCAGCGAACTGTCTCCAGGCTAGCATTGTACAGCTAATTAATTACCCTTCCACAGTTGCCAAACAATTAGGCCCATTTGTCGATTGTACTTCTAATCAGGTGAACAAACCCTCTCTATAATCATGATTATCTACTACCTAGTCAGGTTGTTAATCACAATTAAAGGCAATTGCGTATAATGAACTCACTAAGACCGATGTCGAAGACAATCTGATAAACCAGCGACTTATCACGGATTCCATTGCCTACGCGAAATCCAAGACGAATGATTTCGCAGACGTCGACGTTAAAGAAGTGGCCGTTGAGGCAGCGACAGTCAAATTAGCTCACAGCATTGCCCCTTACCTGACAGGATATTCTCATGTTCAGACGAACCCCAAGTACTCGTTTGACACACAAAAGACTCTAGCAAATGCTCTGCGTGAGTTGTCTCAAGAATATAAGATCACGGAGTCTAACTTTCTTCAGGGTTTGTCGCAATTTCAAGAGATCTCGATCCGGGCTTTGACGTTAAAAGGTTGTGCGTTAAGATCCCCACAACATGGGAGGGTGTCCAAGCTTGCAAAGAACTGGAAAAACAAGGCATTGCCACTCTTGCGACTGCTGTCAATTCCATACCGCAATCTATTCTAGCTTCAAATTTTGGATGCACTTACATCGGCCTGTATATCAATGATCTCCGAGTTCACTTCGATGCGTCGTGAGTCCTATTATAGACTTACTATAAAGTTACATATGCTCACTGTTTTGACAGATACGTGGATGAGAATAAAGGTTTCCATGTTGGTAATTCGGCCCAAAGGTATGTTATTGCAGGATACTTGGGAGAGAAGTCCATCATACTCATTAGCAACTAATAGATTCTATGGAAAGCATGGACAGCGTACGCAAGTCCTTGCAGCTAGCCTTACCTCGATTCAAGAGGTGATGATGCTTGCGGGTGTTGCTCATATCACCGTATCCCCGCCTTTACTCTATGAACTTTCCAAAACACCTGCGAATACTTGGAAAGGGGACGTGGGCTCGGTTTTTAAGACCGCATCATCAGAAGCACAAGATATAGATGCTGTCAACACCGAAGACGAATCGACCTGGCGCCTGGCTTTCAGTAAGGATAAAGATGGGAAGAGTGAAACAAAATTAAATGATGCTATTTCGTTATTTACAGATAAACAAGACGCCCTGGAGAGTCTCATAGCCTCCTATCTTTGAGCTTCCCGCTCGGGATATAAAGAGCTTCAAAATTTCAGAAGCTGTACCTATCAGCAGCTAGAAAATGAAAAGGAGTCTTCCGTTTCTCGGTGCATAGCGGTACCAGCAGAATAATCCCATATTTTCATATGCTGACCGAGAAGAAAACGGAAGTGGTACACCTACGCTTTGCTGCATCTCACGGCACGCGCACGTGTTATAATTTATTAGGTAATCTTAGGAAATTGAAAAGTTAGAATTTGCTGCCTACTACTCCGTACCCCGTGGGCTGAACATTCACTTGCACCGCCACAAGTAACTGAAGGGTAATAGTCCCTGCCTCCTCAATAAAGTCAGCTGACCGACGCCACGACATCTATTCTTGAACGACCTCGACATACATAGTACAATCAGTACTAGCTCGTACACAACGCGGGGATGGTCACTCGGGTCATCCTGATGGTATCCCTTGGCGAAAATGGGCTTTTGAACAGTGCACACTGACAGAGTAAACCTATCATCCTAGCAATTGTAAAGAGATTCTATATGAGGAACGTAGCCTTGAAGGGCTCGATGTTCCGTAGACGATAGTTCACCTATCCCTTGCGACCTTACCCCTTGCTGGCAATCACCGTCAACATAGGTAGTTGGGACACTTGCGAGTAAAAATGTACGGTTATAGTATCGAACAGATAGGTGCAGGCGTCGCGGCTAGTATGAAAGAGTGGAAAATTTTCCAGGAAGCTCGATCAATGAGTCTTTAGAAATATAGAACCTGGTTGACGATGCTCTCTATGTTGGAATGAAAGCTGCTGAAAGCCACTTTCGCCGACTTTTCTGCCGAGTAAAGATAGTGCTCGGCAATTCTATGGTGTGACCATAGCTTCCCTCCTCCCAGATCCTACTACTTAAGTAGTGTGGTGTAAATTTAGCTGTGGTCAATGGAATCATGGGCGGTTAGAGCTATATTGGGAGCAACGCAAGGGTACATACTAGACAAGGTTCAATGGAAGGGATACCGTGGCAATTTTGAGCCCTTAGATAGGCAGGATTTATGAAGAGCGCCGGATGAGGGCTGAACCATTCGTCCTGCTAATTGCTCGTCACGGCATTCCCACTGTCGCAAATCCTGTCTTTTTTGATCGCTTTGGGCCTGTGAAGATCTCATTCATCTGTGGATGATACTTATAACTGTTGTTGCAAATCAGGCACAACACCCTTAGTTTTCGCCGGGGTCTCCGGCATTAGTTAGTTGCTTCCCCTAGTTCCGCTAATTCTGATTATACGCTATTTCTACTCTAGTCATCACTTTGAACACCATTTTAGCTCTGTAACCTTCTAACCTTGGTGTCTAGGTTCATACTACCCTTGCTAACATATAGACATTACTGGTACTACAATTTGTTACAAATTATGGGCTTGATGAATGAAAAGATATGTAGCTTTTAAGTAGCGGCTGTTATCATAGTACATTGCCTTTAAACTTATGTGTAAACCTAGGTACTGAAATCTAGCAAGTCTCATTGGCCCAAATCTCTCTTGGCAGGCCACGGAGCTGAATTGGTGTTCAAACTGGGAGTCCAGAAAAAGAGTACTTCATGAATTGCAACCAGATGGGCCTTGCGATGCTTAAATGCACAGGCAGCTAGCTGAGAAAGAATACAAGCATGGAGAGTGAACAGTCGTCCAATCTTTACGGGTATATTAGATCTATTGTCATTATTTTCACTATGAGTTAATGGGTATAAAGGTCATCCATCATTATCTAGTAACTGCCATTCCCAATCCATCTGCCGAAGAAGTCCGGCTCTCTTCCTTCCCTAATTGAGCTACGTCGGGTACTGTGATATCCTTGTTTCTTCCAGCTTCTATTGTTACAAGAACATGTGTATCGACGTCGCCGTTCTCCCACACTTCTCGATATCGCCGCGATGGCCAGTTTGGCCAAGTTGTTTGATTGGGATAGCCACGACTCGGGTTCGTCGTCGGTTTGGATTTAGATCGCACGAGTGACCCCAAGTGTCTAGCACAGGGTAAATCACGTATGACTTTCGGGATAGCTGGGATGCCGATGACGAGGTATCCGAATGTCTGCTCGGCTATTGCCCAGAGATTGATAGTCACTACATGAAATAAGATATCACCTGTCCGATAAGCCGAGGAGACGTAGACTACGCGTGCTATAGCACTGCCAGTAGCACTATCCAAACCATGTTAGTCTGCCCACCTGCCACGCATTTCCAAGCACGGGATGCACTTACAGGGCGCCTATCACGAACAGGACCGACACACCGACCTTCCTCACGGTCGATAAATTCAACTTCCATATAACCCAATGCGGTGCGATCAAAATGGTGAGGTCAGATATGACATTGATAACGCCCGAGGCCACGTTGTACTTGGGCACGTCCAGGTTGCATCTTGAGGTGTTAACATCCTCAGGCGGACATTGGAATGCCTCGATAAAGGTTCCAATCAAATAAAAAACGGCATTAGTCCATATTAGAGTATGCAGGATCCAGAATAGGCCGTTACGTGTACCTGTTGGCACAAAGGTGTGAATCCAGTCGATTAGGACAGCTATCTTCAAGAAAACGATGTTGAGGCCGAAAAACACACTTCCAAGTTTAAAGTTCTGAAATATTGTTAGCCATGCAACTCCATACATCCAAGAACTTCGCCTGTTTACATAATGCGACGCAGCAGCGAGCGTGGGATTGTACTGCCACTGGTGTACACCAAGCCCGGGGTAGATCGCAGCTTGATACGCGTTGTAATGGTGAACAATATAGAAAATCTAAAGAACAATAAGAGGTTAGCTTCGTATTTCATAACAAGTTATATGCGCTATTGCCATGATGTACCATTGATATGACCAGCAATATATCGGCGATGCCCAATTTCCTCATTATGTGCCTCGCAAGAAGGCGAATTATCAGAGCGAGCAAGGCTATAACACCTGTAAGAATGACGATTACTTTCGGCAAAACATGATTCCCGATGTCCCCAGCAGGTGCGGCTTGCTGATCCGCATCCATTTCTCTCGATCCAGTGTAAGTAGGCAATAGAACCGATGTCGAGCGAACCGGTCCGGTCGAGCTCGCTGTTGTTCAGCTGTCCATCGGAGAACCGCACCCAAAGGATAGACAGGTAGATGGCGGAATGCGGGGTTGTACGAAATGGAGAATAGATACAAAAAGGAGGAATGCAGCAGACTAGGGATGAAGGGAAATGTATAAAAGAAAAAAAGGCATCGAAGATCCCGTTGATGTGGACGAGCTGACAGAAATCCACTTAGATGGGGGCATCCCTTGGCCATTCGAAAGTTAGCGTCCCGGCATCACGCACCTGTATGTAAGAGATCCTTCGCATATGCGGGTAAGGATTAGAGAGGCGGGCTGGCCGTGGTCCCTACATAGAAAGACTTGATCTTTGGTCTCCTGCCTTTGCCTCAAATGAGACACGATGGATCGAAGTGCGTTTGGCGAGGGCCAAAATGGGGAAGTATCGCCCATCGCTATTACTATCTGCTTACGTATACTAATACCCAAGTTCTTGTCGCAAGACTGTCAATGGCCCAAAGAATGAAGATCACCCATGTTGAGAACTGCGACACCCCCAACTGCTTCAGAGCCTGCTTCATCCCGCGCAACTAGCGGCTCGAATCAAATTTTGAAAGCGTCATGCTGGTAGCGTATGTACAGTACCATCGTACGAAGGTTGATGTGTAATGTAGGTATCCGGCAGGGATATTGACAGACAGCAGATGAGTCGAAGCTGATCTTTTCTCGATACTGTATGTTACTTGAACAGGGATAGTAATAGCGCCTTACAGCACGCCTGTACCTAGCCAGGAACGCGCTTTAACAGTCCCCCAGATTCCCTAGATCTAAACTATGCTGTTAAGGTGAGAGGCGTATATCTTCCTCTGTTTCGCCCAAGTTTTTCAAGTTGCCAAACCCTCAGGGCTGCGCATCGTAGTGCCTAGAGGTATTGACTATTCTTGCTTCGGCCCACATCTTTGAGTCTAGCGTAGAGTCCATGTTCTAGTGTAGGAGATCGAATCTTCCATCTGCGAAAGGATGCTATTACTGTGGAGTTTTACAGAGGAGTTGATGGCCAAATACACTAGGTAGGCGAGTAGGGTGTCTCGGGTGTAACTAATTAAGCCGCCAAGATACTATTAGCAATCCTACAGCATCCATCACGATGCCAGATTGGGGAGGTAGTGTGAGCTAAGGTCGTCCGAACGGCCCAGTCAAATCGAATGTAATTATAAGGGACATTCAAAAAAAAAACTGGTGTATTCCTTGCCTATTGCTTGAAATCATTCTTTATGCCTAGCACTTCCGATTCATCGTTATTACGGTGGTTACATTATTGCCGTGTAGCTTTACATGTGCTTACCTATGTCAGTCAGGCATACCCATCGGGTCAAAACGTCAAATGCCTACTGCACTGCTAGCTAGGTAGTAATACCGGCGTACTTAGTGTCAGCCTAGGAAGGGAGGAACCTCGCTGTACACAAATCGTCAATATCATTTCAAGTTCGCCGCCATGCAATACCGCCGATCTTGCGTTACCAAGGTCATGCATGGCCCTTTATAAAACCCACCGGAGCGTATTACATGCGAGAAGTGCACGTTTGTCCTGTCCAAGACTCCAGTAACACTGAGTTATGACTGATATCACTAAAGGCCTGTCGGTCGAACCACATGAAGATACCATATACTTCGTTCGCAATATATGCGGTATTATGACAGGGTTGTGGCAGGAGGAGTACTTCGTATGGCCCCCGGCACAAAGCACCCTTGAAACGCAGCCAGATATCCGATAAGAGCCCCAGATTCGGCACCGAGGAACGCTTCACAGAGTAAAGCCCCCGGCTCGCACTGCACCACGGCGAAATTTTGCTTCGGGCGCGAGAACCGGCGGAGGCCAAAAGAAGCAGACGGTGGACAGAGACTGTTCGTTCACTGCAACACTGTTGCGCGGCGAATGTGTTTGTAACAGTCGATCTCAGGCTTGTTTAAGCTTGACGTAAAAACCACTGCGACTCTGGAAGACAACTCAGCGTATCGGAGGGTCCGCCAACGTATATATCGCGTCATATAGGGTTCCGGATGATCATCGCTGCATAGCCGTTAGTACCCCAAGTCATGCGAAAGCGGTGAAACAGTCCGCGCATCTCAGTGCATGCCACTCACATTGTTACAATCAGCATGGTGTTATGTTACCTCGAGCAACCCCGTGAGGCCATATTGTTTGAGGCAGATCCCATTTAAAGACCGGGAGACAAGCAGATGGCACCAATCGACCGAAATACTTGTGATGAGCTGTAGTTGGGCGAGAGGGTGTTTAAAGGCCAGTGGCTCTCATGTTTTCAGCTGAGAGTCCTGAAATCAGGAGCAAGGAAGGAGAATGAGAGTGATACTAGACAGTGCTTAATAAGTCATAATATTGGCTTGTTGGTCAAAGTAATAAGTAGGACGAATACGCCTGTTGTAATAGTTAGTCCCGCGTGCTACTCTTACTGGGTCAAGGAAGTGAATGTTCACTGCGCAGTATTTTCGAGTTGCTACATTGGCACCAACAATAAGAATAATGTGTCTATCAAATCTGTTCAGCTTGGACTCAAGTATAATGAGTGCAACATGGTTTGCGACTTCTTGTCTGATTCTTAATGATAGCAACTTGGGAAACTACAGAAGGTGAATAAAGTAATTTTGAATAGCACACCGCTAACCAATGCTAAAATAATGTATCAGTATCGTATCAACGTGGGCCAACTCCGGGCTTTGAACTGACATACCGGTATTATTCTGCATACCGGCTGTTCAGTCATTCTTAGTCTCTTGGATAAATCACAGGCAAGCAGGTTTGCAATCATGACTACTTCTCATATGCTAGGCTAGCATGCTATTTTACCCCTGACTGCGTTAGAAGTAGTGACACCGCGGCATTCCGCTTTATTCATAATCATCAAGATCTCATTATCAGACCCTAATTTCTCAAATTTCACTTTCTTGAGATACTATTTTCATGGACCTTGGTTGCCAGTCACCCGCCCTGAACAGTATGATTCTCTTATTAGACGGAAGGGGTACATATAAACGGATAAGAACCTACTAGGTACATGGCGGTATCTATAGTAGAGGATGGATATAAGTTGAATAAAAAGTTGTAATACCGCGAGCTCCCATATAGGCGTTTCGACGACATGTCACGATAATTCTCCGGCTCATACACATTCCCAGTTCGCCGCGTCACTAATATTCCCCCTCCCGCGATACTGTAGTTCCTTCGGGAACTTACAAATGTTTCTAGACTGTCCATTTCCTGAGAATAAGATCGTTTCCGGCGCCTTGCCATTTTCAACCCATTCAACGAGAGGCGCAAGATTGTCGATTGGAATTTGAGGCCCATAGCCATTTTCACTGCCACAGTGGCCGAGGCCAGGAGCCATGAAGATGCGGTAGAACTCATCCGTGCTCTCCTCACCACCGGCGAGCTCCACGACCCGTTTCCAGTAGTCCACGGTGCCCAATGGAGAAATTATTTCATCGGCCCATCCGTGCCAGGTCAATATTTTCCCACCGCGCTCACGATAGGCCGACAGATCGGGGTTATCGGTACCCCATAGATCGCCAAGCTCAGACACGGACTGACGGAAAAATTCCACAAGCTCGGCCTCCTTGATGTTGCTGACATCGATCTCAGGGTCCTGCAGTAACCAATCTGCGATCCATCGTGTAGAGATGTCAAAGCCGGGTGGTGCTGCCAAGATTTCGACATCTGTGCCCGGTTCTAACCCGTACCACAAAAACTCGCCCCATTCATCTGTTAGCCCATTCCGGATCTTATTCCATGCTATCGCGTCCTGTTCCGTGATAATAACTGTACTATCTCCATCACATGGTAGCTGCATGCCCACCACCTCCATTGCGTTGAATTCACATTTGAGCGGATTGCTTATCAACCCGTCAGCAGCGCCGTCGAGCAGGTCGCAGGCCTGAATGCTCGCATTTTGCATGGCACTCAGCTTGCACGAGGAAATGACCTCGCCGACCTGGTTCTGCACAGCGAGGGGCCAGTAGTCCACCACGGCAAACTTCTCCCAGTTGATTGCAGGAGCACCTGCGAAGATACCGTCATAATCTTCTGGATAACGCTGAGCTTCACTCATCCCTTGGCGTCCGCCAGTACTGCATCCAAACCAATAGCTATATTCCGGTTTCTTCCCGTAGAATTTTTCAGACAAGTCTTTGCCAATGAGCGTCATTTCGTGAAAAGACAAGTGTACTATAAGATACCAAGTCAGTTTTTTGCTATTCACCCCTGAATGTCATATCTTGCCAATTCATACCAAAGTTCTCGACCGATTGAGTTGAGTTATACCAGAGCTCCGTCTTGCCCTCCAGGTTGACTCCGGCATCTGTTGCTCCAGCCGAATAGCCACTGGTCACGGCCGGTACGAGTTCGAAGTCAAACTCGCCTGCGGCGAACTACACATTGCGATTTCGGTTAGATCTGCATCATGACAGCAATGGGGCCTTGATGGATGAACTCACGCCGCCACCTCCAGTACCCTGCCACCTCCCATTCCACCCATCGAGCGGGAGGTAGATGGCAAAGCGAACCGCGTCGCCTGCATCGTCATGCGTTAAGAACACCTCAACGTCGCAGATATTGACATGGCCGGCCACGCCATTGTAGGTAGGCAGATCATAAGTGACGTTGTAGCGCTCTGTCGCCGTGACATTTATAAGAGTAGTTCCATCAGGCGGCGTGACTGTCAACGACGAGCAGGCCGTTATGGGGGGAAGAAGAAGAGTCGTGCCTAGACAGCCCTGAATGAGGCTCCCGAGTGCTAGGACAATGCCAAGCCGGTGAAGCATTCTCCTATGATAGAATTTCAGACTGTCTATCGAACCTCGCATCTGAACGCGTGAGCGGAGCGCATCCAACCCATAGGTAGCAGGCGCAGTGCGGCCGTTTTCTATATATACGAACACCTTACAAGCATTATTCTTAGTGCCGGAAACTATGACTATTTGGAGCGCAGCACAGATACTTTCCGACGGCAACGTTAACGAAGGTAGAAACTTGGCGCGGAGAACTCACGCTTGTCTCCCCGCATCTTAAAACCCCAGACACGTCTTAGATACAGAGGGAATGCGGCGCAGAGGTCAGCACTACACCGTAAGATAGGGCCCTAAGGTATTACGTTGCTAGGATAAAGATCCTTTAATGGTAGATTATTGGCGCATTGCCGGATGAAGGAATTAGGCGGTGACGTATGATAGCAACGCGGTGGTGGTCGCATGGAAAGTGGAAAAATAAAGTGTCATGCTTTCTCGTGCCGCCTACCGGGAGCTTGCGAGCAAGAGTCAATTGCCTGTGACAAAGGAAGCCGTCCCGTCCCGCGACTATGTCGCAATTTATTCGAACTCAGTGTCTCGTGCGGATCCCGAGAATTTGGGTTCATACTGACGCTGGCTCTCCGTCGTTGGCATGCAATATGATCAACCCAATTATACACTCAGTTCTGATCCTGGCGGTGAACTCCACATCATCTGAACCACGCCCTTGTATATGCGATCCAAGGAATAGCAATTGCACCGTGAACTACGCATCTAGCGATAGGGACAACAGTACCTGTATTCGGGGCGGAAGTGTCGCAATAATATTCTTGACTTAACCTCCATGAGTGGTTCACGCGCTGAGCACCTTCGTACGCCCACATACATATACGACGCGCTTACAGGCTTCTACCGTACAACCAATTGAAGCAAGTTATGCAGCTCATATAGGGAAATGAGGCTATTCCGCCTTCCTTTACATAGGATACACCACTGCATTCCCTGCTTTGTGGGCTTGTTCAGTCTGAGGATGAGAATTCATCGCCGGTGGCGCAAGACGAGCGCAAGACATAGAATGCTGGCGTGACGAATACTCAAGGTGCGAAGAGTTGATGTATGTGATCAAGGTGGAATAAGTATAAGGGACTTGCTCTTGACGGTCGCGCACTGTCTTCAGGTAAGCAAACATTAGCTAATAGTCCACCAACAGTAGGCACATAGTGGGTCTATATAGAGGAAACCTTGGTACTGTATAGCCCATCTTTCCACGAACGAACAGAAGAAAGCTTTGCGAATATTCAACTCAGGATCGACGACGTCCAAAATGGCCAGCGATACCACATACACAGTTGGGCCCAAGGCTGCGCACACGCAAACGGTAATCTTTCTGCATGGCCGTGACAGCAACTGCAGGGAATTTGCCGACGAGCTTTTTGAGAGCGAGGCCTCCGAGCCAGCTAACCAGCCGCGAACGCTGCCAGACCTTTTCCCGGGCATCAGATGGGTGTTTCCCAGCGCCCCGACACTGCAGTCCGAACGCTTTGGCACAGACATGTCGCAGTGGTTCGACATGTGGTCCGTGGAAAACCCGGCAGAACGTCCGGAGCTGCAACATCCTGGACTGCATCAGAGCGTCAAACAAATCCTCGGGGTCATTAAGGAAGAAGAGATGTTAGTGCCACGGGAAAGAATCTTCCTCGCTGGGATTAGTCAAGGCTTCGCGACCGCCATAGCGGTCCTTTTTGCTGCTGCGCCAAAGAGGTTCGCCGGATTGATAGGACTATGCAGCTGGATGCCGGCCGCATTACGCGCGGAGGATTTCCAGAGCTTTGAACGCGCATCGGATGGGAAATTGAACCGCAGCACACCTGTTTTCCTCGGGCACTCCAAAGACGACGAGGTCGTGCCAATCAAAAACGGCAGAGACCTCAGGGATACCCTCCAGTCACGGCGGCTTCAAGTCGAGTGGAAGGAATATGAAGATGGCGGGCATTGGGTCAATGAACCTCAGGGTGTGGATGATATTGCTCGCTTCATAAACAGTCACATGCTTGATAAGTCCTCGGAGGGACCTGGAGGATAAATTGAGAGCGCAGAGTCGTGCCACTCAACGAATACTAAGTGATTATCTTGTTGGTGATTGCTCGACATGTATGATTCTAGCTCCATATAGAGCCGCGCCTTGTCAGATTCACAGGTAGCAATTGAATTGAGCGTTGTGCAAATGCGGCGTCAGCGTTATAAATGGTGCTTTCGTCGGAACCGTCTGGTGAAAAATCTCCCTCGATAGTCTAAGATCCTGACTACTGTCCTGCCATAAGACTACAGAATAATGGTCCGTCGGAAGAGGATCATCATGAGTCTATCATATGATAATCCAAAAGCTTCTCAAGTTGCAAGTGGCTACGAAGGCATTCGACAGGAGGAGCTTTGGTTTCCTTAATGCGGTGCCCTAGTGGGTTAACACGCTGATGGCAAAACGGAGGCTTGGCAGCTATGACCGGGATCGTGGGACTACTACAATGAGTTAGCAGAGGCCTTTGTTCTCTATCTTATAACCAATAATACCTACCTATACAGATGGTGGCCCCATATGAGCCTTGCCTTATATGTGACACTCGAGTCGTGACAACACTTCCTAAAGAGGTATATGCTGAAGGCCCTGGTTAGGTTTCGTGGGTTAAGAGTCTAACTCTTTCATTTTGATATGATTAGGCGTAGTAATATCAACCTAATATATAACCCAAATCAAGGGATACTAGTGGAAATAAGAGTTGATTATTTTAAGAATGAAACTCATCCCCCAACGTATGTGAAGTAAGGAAGCTCGAGCTATTTGGCAGACCAAAAGCAGCGCACCATGACCTCTACGGTTCCTCCTAGGCCCCTTTACCAACTAACAATTTAACCACGTCTCAAGATTTCCTATCGAGCGGTAATGCTTGGTATTCTTCGTCTTCCTCTTTCTCTCCACTGTGTGTCATCCAATATAGTTCGAAAGCCTGCGCAGGTACGTACCATTTGCCACACACACAACTGACCAACTGAACTGACAGACTGGCTAGCCACCTGCAATAGCCCGTGGGCTGTCACAACAATACCGACAAATTCATGCATTCAACAACACGGCGGTTGCAATACTGATACCGATGCCGACCCAGACACCCCGTGATATACCGCTCATGGTCGCTGAGGATGGAGGGTCCATATTCGAGTCATCGCCATCAAGTCCGTTGCAATCTACTTGGCCAATGAGACCCTGACTTTGTTGAAAGACCAAGTGTGAGCAGTTGAAGTCGTTATTCGACGCTTCGATGGTAATCGACTGCTTGACAAGTTTCAGGGATGGGAAGATATTCCCAAATGAGGAACTGTAATTATTAAACAACAATGTCCGTTGTAAGACTGAGAAAGGGGTACCTACGTATCTATTTTCCCTTTAAGTTGAATTGAGTCTGCAAATTCCAGGTTTCGGAAATCTCCAGGTAAGAGACTCTCGCCATTGTTTTCCATTACCAAATTACCGACACTGCTGAGGTCTGAGAATACGAATTTGGTATTGATACTATCGCGTACCGACAGCTGTTTTCCCACAGTGGTTAATGTTGACAGATCCAGCGTTCCATTAGACCAATCCTGAACGGCAAAATTGCCATCAACAGACTGCACGTCCCAGAGCGAGTTTACTAAGTCCTTCGCGGGGTCATCATCATCAAGGGGAACTCTATGCTGAACCATGAGATCGCCTCCGACCTGGAGTGACAGGGATGAGAGAGTAGGAAAGAAAAAATTCGTGAACGTCGCGTTGTAGATGTAGGCTAACTGAGGGACGCGCAAAACCGCACCATCACTTTCCAAATCCGTGATTGACTTCAGTGTTGGAGAAGTGATCGCTGTGTCTTGAAGCTGCAATACACTCAAATACGTGATGTCCTGAAATGTAGTAAGTCTGGAGCCATTGACTTGTCTCCATTCGCTTGTCCCGTTGCCGTATACTTGCACAGTATCGTAGGTCCATTGACTGCGGCGACTGTTCGCCAAAGTAACAGCTCGGACAGCTCCACCGAAAGGCTCGACTGGGACGGGTAAAATCAAGGATCCGTTGTAAAATTCTTCGATGTACAAGTTCTCCACAAGGTCGGTTGCATTCAGATCCAAGTTCAGATGGTCTTCCAGACCGGTGACTGAGATGTTGTTCACTAGGAGCCCTGGCGGGAAGATCAAATCAGTAGTAGGTGATATGATGTTGATGGAAACATCATTGCCCGTACACTGTGCGAGGCCGGTAGTACTGGCGTCGATGTCTTGCTGGCTCGAGATGGTGAAGGCCTGGGGACATGAGTATGTGTCTAGATTCATGATGTTCATGTTAGTATTAGAGTCTTGTCTTGGTTCGTCGAAGGGTTTCTTGGTCATACTCACCCATATTGGATTGGCTCTCCTATCGGCTTTCAATCAACTGGTTCGTTGGCCGATGGAGAGAAAATATTGAAGAATTGAAGAAATGCATCCTTTGGGTTGAGGCAAAGCAATCTTATTTAAATTAAGTGTGATGCAGCAATTGTAGGATTGAATGCTTGTAGCAGCTGAGCTGAAGCCTGGGAACGAAATACGACGTGGATATTAGCTGCCTAGAGTAGATAGATTGTAGCTGTTATCGTGCGGGCCTAACCTATATTGGGATGTTAGAATACACCTTATCTACAATTCTTGGAAATCCACCGAGGATGACAGCCGATCTCGTGCTGTTGCCCTCCATTCAGATATGAAATGCTCCGTTGACCAACTCGCGCGATTGGAACGGCAATCGGTCAGCCGAACCCGCTACCTGTGGGTGTTGGCGGGTCTGGGACGTCGAACGAGCGGTTGGCAGGCTCGGTAGACGCGACTAACCCGCCGTGCCCGGAATAGTAGACGACAACGGCGTCATCCGCGCAAACCTTGTTGATGAGTATTCCCGCTCGAGTCGCGTCGCGTCCGCTGCACCAAAACATCTCAAAGCCCATGCCTTGAAGGACCTTGTCCATTCTCTCGACATCATTCATCGGCCCGCGCAGGCCTCCGAATGGGCTGGCTATCAGGAGAGCCTTCTTGCCCGTCATAATGAGTTGCTATCTGCCGGCAAGAAGTGCACTCGGTATACAATGGGATTATGCTCTGAGGGCTTGGGCACCACTGGAACCCGCCCCATCCGGAGTAAGTAGAGGCCTATATGGTGATGAAAACAGAACTACAGCTCTAGCGCCACTCACCACGAAAGCTGTATTTCAGCATGCAGGCTCCGAAGTGTCAGCCATTAGATAATTACCTTGTTATTGTCACCAAGACTCTGCTGATGGCCGACAAGCTGAGGCAGACCGATACCTGCAGATTTGACCCTGATCTTGAATAAGGGCTAAACATGCCCTCTTGCTCGTTTACAAGCAAAAGTTCCCGGCTTCTCTGTGAGTTATTCTGAATCCCATTTCTTCAAATTCCCCTTCAAATCACCAATTAAACGTGCGAGCAACAATGTAGGACTCTTGGGTGGCGTGTCGGAGTGTCTAATTATATACCTACGCCTAGTCAGTTGCGACTAGCTGGAACAACTAACCGAATCCTTTGTCGCATGATTGAACGCTCAGCAACCCTTGTTCATCCATCCTATCTTGGTTAGATGAATAATGGCGTACCTGGTCAATCTTATCTACCTACGTTAGCTGAGAATACACTCACCCTATTAGCTCCTCATCTCGTCGTCAAGAGTTTTGAGAGTCGTATTGAGAATGCGTGCCTCTCTTAGTCTTTAGTGACGCTGGCTTCTTTGTCGGCATATCTTTGATTGATTGATTGCTGGTGTTTAACGTCGTGAGGGTATGCTACGTAGTAACCTTATCCAAGCCTCCGCAAGGGTATAGGGACGTGACACGCTGTCGTATGTATTGGGGAAGAGTGTGAACCTTTACTTAAGTTCTAAACGTAGGCTATCAGTAGTACGGCCCAGCCTGTTGCACTTGGTGCGGGTGGCGCTGTGTATAGCTGGCTACGCGTGGCCGCGGGTGTAGTCCCTTTATATAAGGGGTCCCCAGATAGACAATGATGAGAGACATATACAATGCGCATTTCAAGCTGTAAGGAACTGCAATCGCCAAGCAGCAGCTCTTCTCAGCAGTGGATTTTTGGCCCGACTGAAACTCACCGCCAACCCCTTGCCACCAGAGCATACAAAGCGGCTCATCCCTCTTTATATAACGCAGGTTACGCCGCAAGTTAATGCGTTATATGAAAATGGTAAAGAGAACTAGAGGATAACGAGTATATTGATGATGAAGAAGGAAGGAGACTAGATCAGGCTGTAGAGATTCGAGATTAACGCACTATAATGGGCTGATATGAAGCATAATTCAAAGAATTTGTCTCATAAGGCTAAGTGATTACGGAAGTGAAGATCTCCGTTTCCATCGTAACCAAGGGAAGTCCCCCAAGAGATCAATGATAGAAATGGCTCTACAGCTGTAGCTTAGGTTCCCTTTACGTGTATTTCCAGTAAGTTGAGAATGCAGAAGAGCTGACACCTTCTAGTTTAAAGCTATCCCAAATTGATGGTTTTCCTCCGTGTTTCACATTCGTCCCAAGCAGACTTCGCGATATCTGTTCATGACACTTGATAACCAATCTTCTTGTCCTCGTCCCAGCTCGGAAGCATGATATTGTATCTTGGGTCACCAGATTTTATCGTACTGTCGTCGTTCTTTTCGACAATTGATGACAGTAGTATGAATTCTCCTTCAATTTCATGCTTGCTAATCCTGTTTGCGCTATAGAAGACGTCGAGTGGAACATCGATAGACCCGATATCCCTGCTAGATAAGAGCCTGATTGTAGCAGATAGGAAGGAACGATAAGCGTATACCTTGATGTTCTTACCCATCGTAGGAGTATGCAGCCTCAAAGTTGCTGATTCGGCTGTGAAGTGCAATAATGTATAGTAAAAAATCGGGTCTCCTGGGGAGCCACGGATAGATTCGCAATGCCAGATTGTATCTCATTTGCCGTTTCCTTTGCTTTCTCTGCTCCTGGGTTGCCATTCAGTAGTCCGCTTTTCTCCGCATCTACCGACTCATAACATTCATTATACCAAACTTTATTTCCTTTATAAATCCAACATTAAGAAGGTATCGGCAAATCCTGCTATCCTTTCTTCTTAGTTGGAATGACCGTTGGACTTCACACGTCTAACGGCGTCGTTTTTGAACGTTTGAGAATGACCGACGGACTAGAGAATCGCCTCGAATTATCAGTTTTTCGTAAGAGAGCGGTATCAAGTTGAGGTTTTGGCATGCCCAAGACATACCCCTCTGGAAATAGTAGCATCTCGGACATAAGCAGGGCACTTACAGGGCCAGAAACGAGACTCGATATTGATCTATATATCTAACTATCTAGATCACCTCGAATAAGTCTCCAAGGCTTCTTATATAGGCATACGCCCAGGCGGTCAAATGGCGAAATATTATACAAAACTGTACAAAATCGCCAGGGGTCATCCTAAATAAGCCCACCCATGTTTACTCTCCCGTGTTGAATAAAGTGCGCCTTGTCAAGTACTCAAGCTCCACTACTAGCCCAACTATACTGTATTTAGTATAAAATAGACTGAGCGCCCCATTTCCTCCTCTCCGTCTTCGAGATGACAGCCTCCCGACACGACGTGCCCGCCCTTCAATCCTCTGGCCAAAATCTAGCTTCGGCTAGTCGTCCCAGAAACCTTTCCCTCCGTAGTTGTTTCCCATGAAAGCTTTACCTGAGCTCTTAACCACGACACCATGATATGTATGGGATGCGCCTTGTGCGCCTTGCCAGCAACCACTGAAAGTGTCGCCAATTCGAGCCATCCCATCGACGGCAACGTTGACATATTGGTGGCCGGGAATGGACCCCATCGGAGACTGCTCGCTAGAGATCTGACTAGAATGTTCTTTGGCAGGTTCAGGTTGGGTTTTAAGGACAGGGGTAAACATCTCAAGGTTGTCGATTAGTTGACGGATGTTGGTAATCAACTCCTCAAATTCCGATTTGTGATATATAGCCCAGACAGTACGCTTCAGGAAGCTGGTATTTTTTTGTCTCTTCACTGACATTTCCTTTATCTTGGTGGTCCACGATACGACGGCAAGGTCTAGCTCATTTGTTGTGAGGGTTGACAGATCGGTCCCGGCCTTCGCACTCGGCTTGTGTTTTTTTGAGAGCTTTTCGGTGTCCGCAAGAAGGACGAGGATCTGCAGAAGGAATCTCTTCGCCATCTCAGTCTCTTCAAGTTTCGCATCCGGCTTCTTTAGCATGGCATCCTCGTCCGCCTGAATGGCTTCACCCCAGCGAGCCAGTCTTACTTTTTCACCCTCTAGGAGTAGCACACATGTCTCATAGTCTCGTCCAAAGTGACGCCCCGATTGAACATAGTTGAAACAATCGATACAAGCAGTAACAGCGGCGGCAATACCAATAGCGCCGGCCGTAATGCTTAACGGATCTGACATTGCGAGCTGTTGGGTATAATATCTATGCAAATGAATGATATATAGAGACTAAAAAACTGAAAACGGGATGACGGGTCGGTGCAAAGGGGACAAGGGAAGATGAGATGCACTCTGAAAGGGGGGGATAGCATGGCAGGTTTATGAGTATTGAGTCTTGGTGGCAAGCCACCCATCTAAGTAAGCCTTCAGGACGGTTCCCTTTTCTTCTACTAGTTGGGACTCCACTTCCGTCACCAACCATCTCTCGGGCTCCCCTCAAGGGAGGCTTTACTAAAGGGATGACAAGGATGACAAGGATGCAAGTGGTTACCTTGTTTGGCCTAAAGATGATTGTGGAGTACTCGATTGGCCAAGAATATGGCATCAGTGAGGCAGATACTAACGGCAGAACAGCATTGCACATCGCCGCCGAGGGGGACTATCTGAAAGTAGCAGAGTTGCTCCTGGATAGGCTGCCGGGGACATGGGATAAGAGGGACCACCATTGGCAAATACCTCTACACCTAGCCGCATTGAATGGACACTGGGGAGTCGTAAAATTTCTGGTCACCAAATATGGTGTAAATCCTGATACAAGAGATCGGTACAATCGGATGGCCTTTCATTGAGCAACATTGGTGGTGGAAATGCTACTGGGCAAAGGGGCAGATAAACACAGATCCAACACTGCCTGGTGGACAGCATTACATGCGGCTTCTCTGAGAAGGCGTAGCAACACAAATCCATTAGTTATTAATCAATTGCCGAATGCATTTTCAGCTCCACTACATGTTGAGAAGCAATCGGATCCGCTCCAGCTCATAGCCATAGGGAGTTGTATTAGTTTGAATATCCTGGAAGAACAAGCTTGCTCTAATATCACCCGGAAGATGAGCAATGATACTTTCGTGCCAAGTGGCCCAGAGGGAGTCACGGGTCATTCAAATGCCATCATCCCAAGAGCATCACAGCCTGAGATTCTCCATCTACTTGCGATACAAGACCAGCTCATTTCTCGGCGATGTGATTTGAAGTGTAAGCACGAGGCAGTGGTACAGCTGCTCCTAGATTGTGACTCTACTATCGACAGCAAATGTCAAGCCATCCTTTATCTGCCCTTATGGGGTTATACAACAGCAGAATGCACACCATTACACTTGGCTATAATTTCGAGTCATGAGGCAGCGGTACGAGCTTTGCCTGAGAAAGGGTGTAACTTTTTGCCGTATTGACGCCATTACACCTAGCCACTATGCTGGGTAGCCAAGGCATGGCGCAGTTATTGCTTACAAAGGGGGGATCCCTTGACCAAACAGGTGTCAACCTTCCGCGGAGTGCAGAATTGAAGCATAAGATTGGCTCCAATGAGGTTTCTGCGTTTGTTCTGCATGCAAACACCATTGTCGCCCACCATCGATCTACCAACTGAGATAGGTAACATCCAGGTCGATAGCGCCTTAACACCTGTAATGGGTGGCAAACACTTGGACGATAAAACGAACATTTACTTCAAATGCAATATTAAAGTTGACTGCAGCGATGCTTCCGGCTCCCGCAGACCTAACTCGGGGTCTGGGCTATGACAGGTTGTCGGGGGTTGTTGGCCACTCTCTTTTTCTAGCCATGTATTCTAGAAGTATAACATGGATAAAATCGTCAAGTTTTACTTTTCTTAAAGTTCGAAGATATTTATATAAACAACTTTACATACAAATCATATATAAACTAGTCGTAATTATAATTAAAGCAATGCATATCGCAACATGTCACCGATCAGAGGATGTTTTACGGCTTCTTCTAGCCGAAAATGTGGACCCTGATACACTAGCTTCCACAACAGTCAATTGCAACATCAGGGGAGACATTCATGCCGACATAGTCCTCAATGGATACCTAACACCCTTACACTTCGCAGTTTTGCTCGGGAAAACAGAATTCTTTAAAGAAGTACTTGACAAGCTTGGAGTTGACGGCCCTGCCTCATCTTCGACGCTAGTGGCAAGGGTATGGTTTTACATATAGCCGCGTTGCAAAGTTCAACTGCGATAGTGGAATGACTCCTGGAGTACGGAGCCGACGTTAATACGATGTGCCCGGGCACCATTGGTGTAAAGAATCATATAGATCCAGCCTTTACAGTCAACCTTGAAGTCGGCCCAGAACTAACAGCATTACATCTAGCCGCGCTGCTGGGTAACGATGCCCTAGTACAGCTGCTTCTCAAAAAGGGGGTCGACATCAAAGCGAAGAGTGGTAACTAAAAGACCCCATTAGATGTAGCACAGGCAATGAGAAATGAATCAATAGTTTACCTGTTGCAGCCAGAGACCACGGAACCTAACCACGGCGAAAGCGTTAGATATCTGCTTCTTGATAACGGCCTCAATGAAATACGAGGCGATCTTACGCAGCATAATGCTACCAAACAAAAGCTTCTTAATAAGCACCCGAACAAGCCTTCA
Source organism: Xylaria bambusicola (assembly GCF_022495145.1). Classification (NCBI taxonomy): domain Eukaryota; kingdom Fungi; phylum Ascomycota; class Sordariomycetes; order Xylariales; family Xylariaceae; genus Xylaria; species Xylaria bambusicola. The sequence goes on along the minus strand of NW_025953592.1, from coordinate 11,485 downwards.
GAAGCACAGACAGCGGAAATCCGTGATGAAGAAGAAGTTGCACGGCATCAGCAGTTCGAGCTCATCTTTGAGGAACCATCGGGAACAGTCCAGCACGAGAGACCATTATCCGCAAGGTCACCTGCAATCCCAACGCCACGATAACAAGAGCCCTATGCGGCAACGCTATGGTGATCAGGGCCTAGGCTTCCCAAGTGAAACGGTGACCGCCTATGCCGCTGTGAAACCTGACGAAGATACGGGTAACGACAGACCGGCTGGTGGCCAGCGACGTAGAAGCAGGAGTGGGGATCGCAATCGGCCTACAAGCCATCGCCGAAATGAACCACGAGAGCCTCGCGGGGGTTTTCGGTATTGGTGGGATAGAATCACGGGCAAATGAGACCCGACAGCATGAGAATTTCTATGTCTCGACGTCATAATGAGATGGGGGGTTGCACTGTCCGTTGGTATGTACTGTCGGGCGTAGTAATCGGTGATGGCAGCCACTGTTTCTATGTCAGCCTCGGTGGCGCCCTTTGTGGTGGACTGTATCGAGCCCGGGATATCAACGAGGGTAAGCTGAGGTCGCATTGGGCCCTCGACGCCGATTCTGACAGTGTCTTTTGGGAATGCCGGTCCAGGGGAATGATCTTGATAGTCAACTTCTCAGTCGGGTCGCAACGGAGATTGATCTCAGCCGCAATTGATTACACGATGGGGAGTTATGAGCGATACTGGTTTCTGCCAACCGGAGAGTCACCAGCAGTCTTCTAAACATACGCAGGCAATACGCGACAACATGCAAGCATCAAAGCTTGGCTCGTCTCCATTGGTTCGCCGCTGATATAAGGGGCTGCTCTTCAACCAAGTAGGCTTTTCTCTGTGTCACATAGTCAACGCAGTCACCTGGGCGACGGGCATACAAGTTCGTTAGGGGTCTTAGCAGAGCTCGGGGAAAATTGCCGTCGAGCACTTGACAATTAAGATGCCTATTAGCTGATCGCCTTGGTACGGTGCCCGATTCTGCCTTGCCTTTGAGCGTTCAGTGCCTTAGGCGACCCAAAACCATACCAGCAAGGATGATCAAAGGGCATCGTCCGTCGTATCTGTCACAATCGCTTCAACCGATAGGCTATAAGGTTGGCCAAATGTCATATACTTTCAATCCCTGAGCAGCAGTGTTACCATGTCCATGAAATTGCATTTCCAAACGCCGAAAGGCACAGTGACGGTGTTTGGGCTCCAGGAATCTGCTTCATTTATCGCATTAACACAGGATGATCTAGTCCGGAAATCTTGCTCGACGCACACGTAAAGAGGCCAATGGTATGAAGAACCGAGGAATCCATCCTGTCGTGAGCATAATAGTATTATCCAAGTCATAAGCTAGTCAAAAGTGATCTTCTTGCCCTCTGACTTCTGAACCGCACCAGTCTTGTACGACGCAACAGATGCCTCACCGTACTTTGGAGCAGACGAAGTCCTAGTAGACGCCGAATTATCTCTGTCGGCCCCTTCTTCTCGCCTTGCTGGTCTTCTCCCGTTCTGCTGAGGATTCCCGTTCCTACCGGGAGCACCTTTGCCATACCTTTTCTTATACCTGACCTGGTCATCTTCAGCGAGCTCGATCTTGAGCTCTCGTCCGTGTAGCCTGTTAACCCACCACTTGCGCATCTGAAATTTCCGGGCCTTATCCTTGCTCTCGTTATCAGCATCGTCATCATCCTTCGTCTCATCCGCATCTCTGAAGTCATCTTCCGTCTCAATCTCCTCTTTAATCTTGACAAAGCCTTTCACGGCCCAAGCCGCGGCCTCTGCTTCTTTGAATTTGACCCAGCCGTAGCCTTTGCATTTCCCGCTGTCCTCGAACGTGGCGACTTTCACCCATTCGATCTCTCCGCACTTCTCGAACTGCGCCCGCACGTCATCCTCTGTGACCTGAAACGACAAGTTTCCCACGTATATCTTCCGGCTAGCGTTGTTTTGCTGTCGAGCAGCAGTTGGCCCAGCGCCATTTACTTCTGTACCATTTGTTGCGCCGCCCTCGGGGGCAGGACCAGCTGCCTCCTTTTGGGGCCTGCCCTCGAAAGACGTAGCGTTCTTGATCAGCACTTTTCGCCCCTCAAGCTCGGTCTCTGTAAGCGCCATAGCAGCGACGGCCGCGCCTTCCGTATCGAAATCGACATACGCGAAGCCCTTGTTTTGGGGTTTGCTCTGTTGCGATACATCTCCATTTTGCTGCCTGGCCTGCTTATTGCGCTCCTTGTTGGTAGGTAGATTCACCCTTGTAATGCTCTCCTCCTTTATTATGCCTCCGGAGCAATCTACTAGCCACTTAAAGAGTTCGGGCCGCGTCAAAGTGAAAGGGAGGTTTCCTATCCAGATTCCGTAATCTGATCGCTTTTTATCCTTTGTGTCTTTAGTTTTGGGTACGTCAAGGCCATCGTCGGCTTCGTCGTCGCTGTTCGGTTTCACAGGTAGTGGTTTACCCTTCTTCAGTAGTCGTTTCGCTTTCTTCGAGGGTGGCTCTGGAAGAGCAAGATCTACCTCGATCTCCTCCATTTGAGTCTTGCGCTTTTTGGAGGAAGATGAGAGGTCTACCGGTGATGCCGGCTGCTCTGTTACTTCGTCGGCCATGATGAATGAAGTGAGTGTAATTCTTAGGACCGACTAGTAGAGCCCGTCAAGTCGGGTTTGCTGGTCTCGCCCTCGAAACCTGAACAAGACTGATCAAATGAACCTGAGTCTTCGATATTGGAAATTTTTCTGGGTCCGATAAGATAAAGATGAGTATATATGCATATATCGGAACACATTTTACCTACTACATTCATATATCTTAGTAATCCAACTGGTAGTTCTTTATTCATATAGCGGTATGAAGCCATGAATTATACAAAAGATTCTCAATTGAGTCTCAATCTTCTCTATGAATATCTTGTCCAAGGTATGCAACAGTCCTTAGGAGAATAGGTACTCAATAACTTATAATTGCAAGCTAGTTAGTTTTCGGAATGGGTTCTAAACGGATGCTAAGTCAATGCTAGCATTGAGAACCTCAAAGAATTTAACCTCTCCCCTATTTCGCCTGTATACGGGCCTGAAAGTCTAAACGGTTCACGGTCAGTAAATTTGGGCTGATAGTTCTTCTTGCTACTACTTTAGGCGGGATATCTCTTGATAGATGCAAAGTGAAATAGAGTCAATAGGCAGCACAATACTGGGCCAATTGATGAAAACTGAGAATAACCAGTTTTGGTAGACGAGTCCTAGATTGACATATAATTCTGATCTCGTACTTCTAATAATCACTATAATATCGACGACGATACAGCTCACTCATTCAGGCCTCCAGCTCTCATCATCACGACTAACAACAACCTCATCCACCGTGACCCTATTCTCAACAATCTGCCTCCCATTAACCAAATCATTCTCATCGGCCCTCTTCCCAGCCTCCTCCTCGTCCCTCGCAATACCCGCCTTAACATGCCTCCTCACAAGCCTCCGTCTCGCGACCTCAAAATCGACCTCCACAAACCAACACTCGTCCATAAGCCCCGCGGCTTCTCGCCAAGGCTCCTTATCCAGAACCACGTAATTCCCCTCGAACACGACGATGCGATGCCCCGGCTGGATCGCGATGTCGTTTTCCTTGGGATCCTTGACGGCATGGTCGAAGGATGGCGCGAAGATGGTCGTCGTGAGCGGTTCCCGGAGAGCTTTTACGAGAGATAGGAACGAAGGCCCGTCGAATGTGAATTCGGCACCGCGACGTGCGTGCGCTGTTGCTGGGTCTGGCATCGCAGAGAGCTGCGCGCGCGTTAAATGGTACCCGTCCATGGGCACAAATGCGGCGATGGGCTCTGCGCCTGGATGCTGGCTGGCGTGCCGGGTATTGAGGGCTTGTGTTACGATTTGTGAGAGAGTAGTTTTTCCTATTCGGTATTAGCTATCTATCAAGGTTCATAAACGTGAGAAATGAAAGGGAGTGGTTTGGATACCTGAGCCGGGGATGCCACCGATTGCTATCACTATTACAGTTGTTAGTGAGGGGTTTCGAGGATAATGGGTATGGCTAATTCTCTCCGAAGAATCGACTAATGATTCTAGATATCCATTGGCTAGAGCGATTCAATGATCCAAGACTTACTAAATCGGCGATCTGCTGGTGTTTGTTGAAACCTATCCCAGGCTTTGTCAACCAGACGGCCAACTTGGTCATTCATTTTGGTGCCAGCTCTGGATTGCGACGTTGGGGATTATTAAATAACGCCGGAAAGGATTTGTTCGTTGGTGAGCCCGGTTTATTAATGAATTAGTTGAATAATAATAATAAGCACAACTGAAAATGATTTTACGATTATATGAGTGGTTTGGTATGAAATGCGGTGCTGAAGAAGGTCGATGGGGCAGTTGATGAACAAAGATGCCCCTCCATAACCCCACTAGAGCATGACGATGTACCGAATTCATACCAAATTCCAAACTCTTTCAATTTGAGCTCTCCTCACTATCTCAATAACCACGATCCACACCCAAACACACGAGGATATGAGAGCTTGATATCTCATAACCGGCATTGCTGTTACATCCTCAATATCAATCATTTCAGATAGCGCCCCTCAGACGATACCACGAACACCTATATATTACCACTTATTGACGATCCAAGCAAGGGCCCGTTTCCGAGAATGAACGGAGCCCACGATCTCGACTCGGGACTCTTAGGCATCGCGCTCTCTGACTCAGATGCTGAGCCTGGCGACGAAGCGTCGTCGAAGAAGCCGTCACAAGAGGCGCGCACAGGCCAGTCAGAGGCCGATTTCCAGGAGGTGAAGCGGACATATCACGTCAAGGTCGAGAACGGAGAGGTAACGAGTCCCTAACTCCGGCTATTTCCAGCCAGCATTCCACATGTTTCTCAGGGCCATGTGATACTCGCCGCGACGCTTAAACTCGACTCATGCGCGAAGTTTGCCGCGTGTAACTTGACTGAGCTTTACGTGGCCCTGTATGCAGGAAACACAAAGGCATGGGATGGGCGCTTATTAACTTTCTTGATTTTGCAGATATGGACGACGGTGCAGCTACCACTTGGCCCGCAGGTCCCTAAGCCCGAGGCACAGGCCCTGCTGCATGCTGTGGAGGAGCTGTACTTCTTCCGGCGGTTTGCCGAGGGTGCACGGTTCGCCAGATCTGTGATAGACGATGATGCTGGGACGGGAAAGTTGGATGACGATACCCTCCAGACCCTTGTGTATTATGAGAAAAAATGCCGCGATAAAAAACATACAAGTTAATTGATCGTATCACTGCAAACGTGAGACTTGACACTCGATGAGTTGCATATATCACTGTCCAAATTCAACGATGAAATGCCTTGAGAAGAGCTAAGATTATCGTTTACCCAGTAGGTGTCTAACGTCCAACATCTATCTCTATCATCTATGTACGGCGGTGCCCAGCTGAAGGAGGGCGTAGAAAGGCCGATGGCAGAAAATCTAAACTTCTAATAAAACCAAATCAGGTGGATATCCCGGAACGCCATGCTTTTTAACTTTTGTCATCAACCTAATCGTATCACCCCTTTGACTCCCTTGAAAATGCCGCATCGTCTATGAAGTTCGTTGTATACACAGTTCGTGAATGGGGATAAGAGGTTGATGATTGAGCGGTGGGAGTGGAGTTGTAGATGCTGTGATTATACAAGCATCTTGGCTTGGCTAAGCAGCCGCTCCCTCTCGCGCTCTTCGGCAAAAACACGACGGCTCATTTCGAGGACGCACTCAAAGCCTTCCTTGCCCTTCATCGCGTTCTCTTTGAACCGAGTGACAAGGGAGTCTTCAATGCTATTCTTTATCCGCTGCCAGCCACCGCACAAGGCTGTTATTCTTGCAGATTGCTCGAACGAGGTCTGCGTGGAGCCCATGGGCCGATAGACGACTGTCTCTTGAACTCTGACGAGGTTCGCCCATGTGATATTTTGGGATACCATAGTGACGGTCTTCTCGGCAGGGTTGACATAAGACACCTCGAGGACCTGGCTGGAGTCGGTGCAGCCGATAACGGTCTTGAGCCAATCGGGCACGGACTGTTTGCAGGTGATAAGACGTTCGGTTCGAAGAATACCAGTTGCCTCGTCGACATTTCGCGATAATGTGTCGACGGCTATGACATGTGTGGATTTATCGTTCCATGGAGAGTACTTCTGCCAGTTGGCAGTGGATACTTCCTCCCAGGAGTAGTTGAATGTGCACTTGTTGGAGAAAACCTTCATTTTTGGGGGTTTTAGATGGTTGCAGCGAATCGAGTTTCGACTGTGGATGGGACAGATTCCTTCGGATCGCTTGTGAGATTATACTCTGGGTGTGTGGTGATTCTGCAATGTGGATTGCAGGTTTGTCTATCCAACGGCAAAATGTCGCTTGGTTGGATACCGTTCGGATATCCGGGTCACGCGACGATATGCGAAGGAAAAGTCGACGGCAAAGCGAGGGTTGTTGAAGCACGAATGCTATCGAAGGAGGCAGAGACACAAATTAACAGATTAATGAATGCCTCTCGTCGCTGGGCTGATAAAACAAAAGGTGATTAGAGGTTGATTTAAATTGCGGAGTGTCGGGATCACAAAAGAGAAAGTAGAAGAAGCGGGTGCGTGCTTTTTCTTAATTGACCAGCCAAAAAAATTTATGCACAGGCCGCATGGAGGCCAGAATTGGCTTGTGACCATTGACTAGGAATGGCCTTAGCGCATTGTTTCCCCAACTCTACCGCCTAAGAATCGCCACGAACCACTACGAATCGCCTAGGTATCTGCCCTAAGTATATCTGCCCTGTATCTGCCCTGTATCTGCCCCTCTCGCCCCTGTATCTATAGTACATAGTACCCCCTGTATCTGCCCCGTAAGAGACCCGGAAAAGGTTGACTCTGGGAGTGGCCACCCCGAACGGCCGAGCCATTCAGAAGCCTCTTATTCAAGCTATTATGGAGACTTACTCAGAATTTTGTCTGTCTCCACAAGCTTTGCTTCTGTTCCATATCGGGATTAGCGTAGTCTTATCAGATAATGGACCGGAAGCGGTCTGGACGCATTGGCGTCTAATTGGCCACTCCTGCTGAGTGAGTCCAGACGCCGAGCAGGTCCAAGCTTCCACCGACTCTGACCGACCCAACCAGGCCGTATCAGTGGCCGTATACACTTCAGAACACTTGGGTCATGATCCCCATTCTGTCCCCATAGGATGACAGTATCCGAGTGCGGAGAGCCCGCAATCTTGTGTCATGGTCACTAGGGCAGGTCTGCTTGGGCAGATCAGAGGCAGATCTTGGGCACTGAAGGACTCAGAGACGACACAGCACCCTGGAGAATCTACAGGGTCCAGATCTGCTCCACCTGAAAACAATCGAGCCTCTATTATTCGCCCGATCTCCTTCTTTTGCTGCTGATGGGACAATGAGAGAAGAATGCTGGATAATCACAACAGCTGTTGACGTCAATCCATTGCCATCAGAGGCATTCCGGCCCGCGGTGCAGTAGTACTGTAATTGGAAAGCAGTAATGAAGTAGTTACACAGGTAGGGTTCAACGATCTACGTAGTCTATTTAGGTTTATTCTCGGAAACTATGTAGGTGAAGGGATGGCGAGAGGTAAAATGCATCATGTCCCAAAGCTCGAATATAGCCACTACTCGTTCAACTCTTTTGCAAGCTGGTAGCCAGGGCATGAGTGGGAAGAAAGGATCAGAATAAATACCTACTTACCTACCTACATACTTATGTATGTACGAATCCGCAGCAGCGACGTCACTTTAGTCTTTATCACCGATAGTTCCCGCTACCTAGCTCACGGCATCTTAGCAATCGAGCAATGAAACGCTGGCTAGCCCCTCGGCTGCAAATTACTCTGTACGATTCAACTGTAGATAGCCCGGGGAAGCTCTCAGCCAATAAGAAAAGACAGTTTAATTTATCAACGTCGAATTGGGTAATTCGACAAATGGTATTATGGGGCCAGATATCGAGATGTCAGTCATGGCGTGTTGAATCTACTATTAGCCATACTTGATATTCAATTGTATATATGTCCCGGCGATCGACCTGTATAGCACTGAGTCAATGCCAAAAGGTCTGCGGTACGCCGAACTAGTGTACTCAGGCTTCCGTACGTATATTTACAGCGTCCGAGTAGCCCACAGTGGCTACGCCGGCTGTTCGCGACAACATGATGGATTATGATAGGCGCTGCGAGTCGAGCTCGTTACGATCGACGCGGGGTAGCGGGGAGGCAGTAAGGGGTTCACGCGCGGCCGACACCGTTGAGGGAACATTGTCTGAGCCAGGTCCTGCAGCGTTGGCGTAGATGACCGAATCAGAGGCTGGTAGGGTGGTCCGAAGTTGGATCTGTAATAACATCGGAAAGAGTTTTTAAGTGTCGAATGCACTGCCTGGTAGAAATAGATGCCGGCGAGCTCGGAGAAAACTCAGGCAACGGGAGGCGCGGGCGCCGAGCCCGTGAAGTCATCTTGAATCCAGATTTCGATTTACAGGGAAAGACTTGGTCACTGTACCATAGGGGCTGTGAAATGAAAAGACACCATTTGATGGTATTCGAACGATAATTATGTGTGTGTATATCATTGTGTCTATGCTGTTGGCACTGATATTTCCCGGTCAGTTAATAAGCACTACCACGTATCGCCCTACCTACCTAGTTATAAGCAGTCGTAAAGGTGAAACTAGAATTAGTCTTTTAATATGTTCCAGACGTATATTCTCTTCTGTTCCGGTCCAGACGTTGAATTGCAGTCGCGGCGTATTCGTACGTAGATGAATTCTTAAGCCGTAGGTCAGTAGTGTAGTGGCGTACAATGGTTAGCACTGTTCAGGCATTACTTAGGTAGCGGTTAGTGAGACCATGTGCTGACGACTTCTATAAATTCACATGTTCCGAGACAGAGCAGACACAAATCAAAATCATATTTTTGGTAAGTACTTATTAAATGACACGCTATTCGGCTGACGCAGTATATTCTATGGGGCTCATTATGTACGAGAATCTATGATTGATAGAAAGTTGAAATTATACATATGACGGAAGAACACGGTCGGAGCTAACTATACCCTTCATCAGCCCAAGATAGTCAAGGATAGGTTCGCCATCCGCATGAAGATCCTGCTGTATCCAGAACGATTGCACCTGTGCCCTGAACGCCTTCATGCTACGCACATATCCGTTCTTCTCAGTTCGGTCGATCAAGTTCATGATGGCTACTCGCTGTTCATCTGTACGCGCTTCGCCCGCGATGATCAGCAATGGGAAGAAATGGCGACAGTAACAGTTTCGCACAGGCCCGGCGAATGCACTTTCTACTATAGCGTCCAGGTCTGCAACGGGCTGCTGTGGATCTTGTGAAGCACGGGCGAGATACACGCGGGTGGATAGCCGGTACAGCTGCGCCGTGTATTCAATATCATTCATCGTCTCGTCTAGCTCAATGACTGAAGACGGAAGCGATGGCAGATTGTCTACCTTCCACTCCAGGGCTCTGAGACGGTCCTGGTACGCGATCTCATGGCTTCTAGGGTCATGGGGATCTAGCAGTACTTCGCATATCTCGGACAATACGTCTAGTATCGCATGAGGACGGTTATGGAAGAGTGAGCCCTATACTCAGAGATTAGCAAGTATGTATTATTAATAGAGGTTTCCCCCAACAGACTTACAGTTCTCTTCTCTACTGAAGGTGAGCGTTGACTAGTTGACAGCACGGGGCTAACCGTGGTCTCCGTAACCTCTGCTGTCAGATTCTTGTGTCGCCAATGATATAGCGTGAATTGAGACATTGAATCGTGGAAGTAAACCCAGTCCAGGAGGTCGCCATTATTGCATTGATTATCTAATTGAGCGCGCTTCACAATTTCCACCGCCCCCCGGATATACAGAAGCCACTCGCCAGAGTTTTCCGACGGTAGCAGAATCTATATACAAGGTCAGTACATTAAATTGTTAGTCTCACCCAGCTATGCCAAGACCTACTTCGAAAGCGCACAGAACCATACAGGCGGCAACATGCTGAGCAGCTTCAATTGGCCCCTGAGCGGCTTCTTTCGCAGAAGCGGAGAGCGCCGCCAGCGCAGCGACCTTAAAGGCCATCGCTTCGCGGTTCGCTCCACTGCGGTGAAGAGATGAAAAGCCAAGTACCGCATGAAAGAGGGCTTGTCTTGACAGCGTATCTTGCGTGAATATCATGTGCATGATTACATCGCGAATATGCGCCGTGATTGCACTAAACGTTACCAGCGAAAAGTGAGCAGCTTCTCGGACTGATGCGGTGTATCATATGAGTACTATATCTTCTAATCCAGAATATGCTGGCATATGCTCACAGTAGAATAGCAGTTCCTTGCGAGGCACCTCTAACTGAGGGCTTCTCCATAGTTTTGGGCCAGGAAGGATGGTGCACGGAGGCTTTGGAACGTCTGGAGAGGACAGATACTGATAGAATTCAATATCTTTAAAGGTCGTATTAATGAGTGGATTGCCGTCCCCATGTCGCACCTGTCTTCGCGTACTGGCAATCGGCAAATCCAGCCTAATCGCACGCTTCCTATCGTTGTCTCTTGGCCATGACAGGCGGAGTCCGTAACCTTCGCACTCTCGATGAGCTGTGGTACACCTCCGACATGTGGGCACGCTTTGGTCACATTGGACCTTTCGCGCTGAGGCTCGTTGGTAAGCGGATTGTTTAGTATATGCCCTCTAGGCAGCACAATTTACCAACCTTTACACGTCCAACATCCGTGCCTCGATTTCGTCCTGAGTTTCAATGTCGCCGTCGGCATCAAGCTTACACCGTATTACCAAGAACCAGTATATATGAATGTAAATGATTAGAACTTGAAAGAACCTAAGCCCGGAGTTTCGAGTCGATTGAGTGTTAATTCCGAGTTTCTAATGGTGAAGAGGGGTTTGTTTGACAATTAACATCGGACAAAGTTACTTGGACTGGAGCCGCCTTTTTATTAACTTCGACTTATTGGCGACTTCATGAGTTGCCATCGTTCGACTATAAGGAAGTAGCTGACATTGTAGTCCTTGATTGGCGCGTTCCACTTGAAGCAACTTTTTCCGGGTGAGCATTTGTAAGCGCATTCTAGCCGTTTAGGAGCAGAACGCTAGTACACCTAGATTCGCAATAGGAAACACCTAAATCGTGAACCTCCATCGGGCGGGGCGCATTCCAATGCTCGTTAGATGCTGACCATTACGGTGGGCCACTACCACAAAGTGCGAAAATAAAAAATCAGGTCAAGTGCGGGGTAAAACCTATTTTCCAACTTTACCTAAGGAATCTAAATATAATAAAGGATATAAAGTAAAGTTTTAAAAATATAAATAATTACTTAAATACCTATTTTAAAGGTTATATAAATAATATATAGTTTATATTAAGCTTTATAACTATTTAAGTTATAGCTTTTAGCTATATAGGTTTATA